>NC_091129.1:21319670-21547170 GCF_040183065.1 Periplaneta americana | reverse complement strand
TTCCTAACATAAATTAATGTTTTCAGAAATGAGCTAAGACAGCCCAGCCACTATCCTCTACAGAGGGGCGAGCAGAAGCGGGTGGGGGAAACCGGGACGAGACGTAGGCAAACGGACGACAGTACCTGTCCGAAATTATGGTTCAATATTGAAAGCTCTTTCGTCACTGTAAACCGCGAACATATATCTGGAACGTAGTATACTCACTAACTCAGTACTGCATACACGACCTCGGTTCTGTGTGGAGGACGGTTGGAAGTTTACTAGTAGAAGGGGTGGAAGTGAAGTACATTAAAAAAACTCAGGTGCAATAAAAATTGAAGTAAAAATAAAATGATGTCCCTGTACTTTAAAAGTGGAACAAATTTCTGTACGAAGCATCTATGGAATTCACAACAAATTTTTGACTTCTGAATACTAGTTAATTAAAGAAATGATACTCCTGAATAGTTGATTCTTTATCTGTAATATTCCTCTATCTTTCAAACTAATGATTAATGATATTTTACAAACAATTTCAAATTAGTGTAACTCTGAAAATATTAAGATTAGAACACATGTTTATATGACTTTTTTGCTCCGTAAATGACCATAAATCCTCGTCAATCAACCTGAATACACATCATAGGACAAAGAGTAATGTTGGTATGTAGTAGGACTGTAATAATGGTTATGTTTCACCCTTAGGGTATTAAGTAAGCTGCTCCGAACTATATCTTTGAAACTAAACAACTGTAGGACTATGTTTGCTTGAAAGCTTTTCAGTGTTTTTTTTTATTTGGAATACGTCCAAACTATGTTTGCATGAAAGCTTTTCAGTGTTTTTTTATTTGGAATACGTCCCAAGCTATGTTTGCATGAAACCTTTCAGTGTTCTTTATTTGGAATACGTCCCCAACTATGTTTGCATGAAAGCTTTTCAGTGTTTTTTTATTTGGAATACGTCCCCAACTATGTTTTCATGAAAGCCTTTCAGTGTTTTTTTTATTTGGAATACGTCCCCAACTATGTTTGTACGAAAGCTTTTCAGTGTTTTTTTATTTGGAATACGTCCCCAACTATGTTTGTATGAAAGACTTTCAGTGTTTTTTTTTATTTGGAATACGTCCCCAACTATGTTTTCATGAAAGCTTTTCAGTGTTTTTTTAATTTGGAATACGTCCCTAGGTGTGTTTACATGAAAGCTTTTCAGTGTTTTTTTTATTTGGAATACGTTCCCAACTATGTTTGCATGAAAGCTTTTCAGTGTTTTTTTAATACGTCCCCAACTATATTTGAATGAAAGATTTTCAGTATTTTTTTATTTGGAATACGTCCCCAACTATGTTTGTTTGCATGAAAGCTTTTCAGTGTTTTTTATTTGGAATACGTCCCCAACTATGTTTGCATGAAAGCTTTTCAGTGTTTTCTATTTGGAATACGTCCCCAACTATGTTTGCATGAAAGCTTTTCACTGTTTTTTTGTTTGGAATACGTCCCCAACTATGTTTGCATGAAAGCTTTTCAGTGTTATTTTATTTGGAATACGTCCCCAACTATGTTTGAATGAAAGATTTTCAGTGTTTTTTATTTGGAATACGTCCCTAGCTGTGTTTGCATGAAAGCTTTTCAGTGTTTTTTTATTTGGAATACGTCCCCAACTATGTTTGAATGAAGGATTTTCAGTGTTTTTTTATTTGGAACACGTCCCCAACTATGTTTGCATGAAAGCTTTACAGTGTTTTTTTAATACGTCCCCAACTATGTTTGCATGAAAGCCTTACAGTGTTTTTTTATTTTGAATACGTACCAAACTATGTTCGCATGAAAGCTTTTCAGTGTTTTTTTATTTGGAATACGTCCCCAACTATGTTTTCATGAAAGCCTTTCAGTGTTTTTTTTATTTGGAATACGTCCCCAACTATGTTTGTATGAAAGCTTTTCAGTGTTTTTTTATTTGGAATACGTCCCCAACTATGTTTGTATGAAAGACTTTCAGTGTTTTTTTTTTATTTGGAATACGTCCCCAACTATGTTTTCATGAAAGCTTTTCAGTGTTTTTTTAATTTGGAATACGTCCCTAGGTGTGTTTACATGAAAGCTTTTCAGTGTTTTTTTTTATTTGGAATACGTCCCCAACTATGTTTGCATGAAAGCTTTTCAGTGTTTTTTTAATACGTCCCCAACTATTTTTGAATGAAAGATTTTCAGTGTTTTTTTATTTGGAATACGTCCCCAACTATGTTTGTTTGCATGAAAGCTTTTCAGTGTTTTCTATTTGGAATACGTCCCCAACTATGTTTGCATGAAAGCTTTTCACTGTTTTTTTATTTGGAATACGTCCCCAACTATGTTTGCATGAAAGCTTTTCAGTGTTATTTTATTTGGAATACGTCCCCAACTATGTTTGAATGAAAGATTTTCAGTGTTTTTTATTTGGAATACGTCCCCAGCTATATTTGCATGAAAACTTTTCAGTGTTTTTTATTTGGAATACGTCCCTAGCTGTGTTTGCATGAAAGCTTTTCAGTGTTTTTCTATTTGGAATACGTCCCCAACTATGTTTGAATGAAGGATTTTCAGTGTTTTTTTATTTGGAACACGTCCCCAACTATGTTTGCATGAAAGCTTTACAGTGTTTTTTTTAATACGTCCCCAACTATGTTTGCATGAAAGCCTTACAGTGTTTATTTTATTTTGAATACGTTCCAAACTATGTTCGCATGAAAGCTTTTCAGTGTTTTTTTTATTTGGAATACGTCCCCAACTATGTTTTCATGAAAGCCTTTCAGTGTTTTTTTTATTTGGAATACGTCCCCAACTATGTTTGTATGAAAGCTTTTCAGTGTTTTTTTATTTGGAATACGTCCCCAACTATGTTTGTATGAAAGACTTTCAGTGTTTTTTTTTATTTGGAATACGTCCCCAACTATGTTTTCATGAAAGCTTTTCAGTGTTTTTTTAATTTGGAATACGTCCCTAGGTGTGTTTACATGAAAGCTTTTCAGTGTTTTTGTTTTATTTGGAATACGTCCCCAACAAAAATGACACTATTATGAAAACATCAGATATACGAAAAGAATATGTAAGTACATAATATTACATACACTTCATAGGACAAAAAATAAAATTGGAGTGATGGAAATGCTCTCCAAGAAGTATCAGATATTGGGACAGTCGCAGATGGCAGGTGGCGACAGACACTCAGATATGGGGATTAGCTGAGAGTTAGGGAGAACACGAACGCCCAGACGCGGACAGTGGTGGCAGCGTTACCACGTTGTGGTCGAGTGGCCTGTGGAGTGGCTTTCTTCATTAAAAACCGCATGTGCCGTAAGACGACGCTGCGACAAGGTCCAATCTGGATTCTCTGCGATTCCCATCCTGTAACTGCTTTAGTTTCCCAGTCAGACCTTTCTGAAAAGTCTTTTATTTATAAATCGCTTTTACTGTCAATTAGATCCATTCGCTGCCTGGCTAATGGTTATGATGTTATGGACAGAGTTTTGATTTATAAGTAAATACATATTTTATACGTCTCCATTTATGTGCTGAGAAAATATAAATATCAACGAATCACCTTACTATATTATTATATGTGATTTTGTATTTTAAATATGTACATAATTTTACATTCTTGATATGATTTTACATTTAAAAGTAGATATGTTGTGTTTTTCTACTGGTTATCGGAAGAAAAATAAAGATAGTAAACGTGCAAATTCGAAACAAGTCAATAGAAGATGAGGGAAGCTTGAAATACTTGGGGTGTACCATAAAAAGTACTCGAATTTCTGTCAAAAAGTCAAAAGCAGGATAGCAATAAGAGGGAACCTTTGAATACAAAAAGTAGCATATGGAAAAATAACTAAAGTAGAGACTAGTTAATGTTGAGTGGAGTAGAAACATGGACAAAACGACGAATTGAAGAGAAGGGAATAAAATAATAATATCTCATATTTTATGCAGATTTAATAAATACTAATTATCAATCTGTAGCAGAAATTTTTCTGGTAAGTTTCTCTTTTCCAAAAATAATTGGTCCTAACATGTATAATTAACCATCCTCAAACCGAAAATCGCTTATTTGAAATTTTTGTTTGTATGTCTGTCTGTCTGTCTGTCTGTCTGGATGTTTGTTACCTTTTCGCGCGATAATGGCTGAACCGACTCATATGAAAATTGGAATATAAATTAAGTTCGTTGTAACGTAGATTTTAGGCTATATGACATTCAAAATACTTTATTAAAAAGGGGGTTATAAGGGGGCTTGTATTAAATAAATCGAAATATCTCCCTTATTATTAATTTTCTTGAAAAATATTATATAACAAAGGTTTCTTGAAAAATGATTTCCGATAAGTTTTATTACATACAAAATTTTGATAGGACTGATATTTAATGAGATAAATGAGTTTTAAAATTGAGATAACAACGCCATCTAAGTCACTGTAATGAAATAAAAAAATGACTTCGTCTATAAGGGGCCTTGGACAACAACAATCGAAAGCTATTAAACATAGCCTACAGAGAATGTTTCTGTGTTTGTATGAAGTAATATCGGAAGCTAAATTAACCGATATGTATAATTAATTGTCATTTCACCATTGGAAAGTGTAGTTTCTCTAGATGGACATAATGCTATAATGTTATTACAGTAACTTCTGAATGAATCCAGGACAGGTAAGTTTAAAATAGCTTCTTATCCATAGAAAATTGATAGGCTATTCTGTATGTTCATTTCCTGTATTTCTTATAATATTGTTTATGAACACATACATTTTCATCTCAGAGAATTAACGATTGGTGTTAACATGTATAATTATTCATCCTGATACCGAAAATCGGTTTTTTTGTTTCTGGATGTTTGTTATCTTTTCACGCGATAATGACTGAACGGATTTCGATGAAAATTGGAATATAAATTAAGTCCGTTGTAAGTCAGATTTTAGGCTATATGGCATTCAAAATACTTTATTTAGAAGGTAGGTTATAATGGAGCCTGAATTAAATAAACCAAAATATCTCGCTTATTATTGATTTTTGTGAAAAATGTTACATAACAAAAGTTTCCTTAAAAATGATTTCCTATACGTTTCATTCAAAGCAAAATTTTGATGGGACCAAATTGCACCAAAAACGGATGTTCTCTAAACCAAATGATCATATTTTATTTGCATGTAATAACAATTAAGAAACATGTTAAAGGAATTATCTTTGCACTAAATTAGTGGTCTCTGCAGCAAAATGATCGCATTTTAATTATTTAAATACAATTTAAATTAAGTGGCATATTAAACGATTTATCCTTCTATCAAACACGAAAGTTCCCTGGACCAGATGTCCTATTTTAATTATGTAATTACTTTATATTTATTTCTAACAAGTGCAGCGGAGCGCACGGGTACAGCTAGTAATAAGTGTGAATTAATTTTGACAGAAGAAATGTTTTCCGTGAACTATATACTTGTATAGCCACGAGTGCTGTAGTTTCATCCGAAACTTATATGCAAGAGATCTTTGGAAGCACACCTGTAGAATAAATACGAGTAAGGTAATTTTCGAAATTGTTCGATCTTTTATCATCGGTTTTATTTCTTTGTTAGCATTTTGATCTAAAATAGGAAATACTATCCTGTCCATTTCAATCTGTAGAATGAAATGAAGAATGGAATTTGTGCCTTATGAATATTCTTCCGTCCGCTATTCAGCTGCCATTGAGAATAGACAGATTTGTCAGTAAAATTGACATTGTACCGTTCTGTGCGGACAATGAAGTCTGCATGTAGTTTCTGTATGACGAAGGACTGCTGTGAAAGCAAATTCCATATCAGGAATGTAATGCTACTCTTCACCCCATAACGAGACGGATATTAATATATTTCAATGGTTTTAGGTAAAACTTCGATGAAAGTAGGACATGAATTTATATGTCCGAGGAAATGGCTGTTATAATAAACGGTTTGAGTAAGCTAGCGACTTATTAGCATCGCCTCAGTCGGCAGAAACAGAATTATAGTCCCTTTTTCACACACAGAGAGAAACTTCCCGCTGAAATTTCAGACGATCTCATCACCTCCGCTTTGAGTACAGGTACCGACTTTATAGAATAGGCCTGCACAAGGTTTGCGCTCTCCGAGCCGGCTCACAGCTCATGAGCGGAATGCAGATATTAGCTGCGCCCTGTATAAGGGTGGACTAGAAAAGGGGTGATCTCGTACAAAATGTACATAAAAGAAAGTACTAGTAAGAGTGTTCATGAAATGAATTCCTGTTCAATGTTTACAAAACTACATTAATAAAATAAAGAAATATTAATTTTACAGAATTAATAGAAACTCAATAGCTACTTAAGGGGAGAGGGTGGTATTTTTTTGGTGAAAATGAGTAAATTAAAAATAATTCTTAAAATACTCTGTGATATGTGTTGAATGCATAGCATAACATTTTGTGGGTATTTGTGCCCTGATCGCATGTTGAGTCGAAATTTTTGAACTTCCTGCGTTATGGATTTTTAAATCACTCGCCAACTTTTATTGTTGTTTCCGGTAAATTAAATTATTTTTCCCCCTTAAAATACTCTTTGGGGTGAAGAAGGGATAGTGACGCGAAACATACAGCCTCTCCTATCCAAATGCCATCCTCACCTTCCCGTGGTCCACCCTGTTTCTACCAACGAGGAAATGGCGACCGAGTCACAGCGGTATAACTGTTTCATCAAATGCAGAGGAAATGCTGCATTACAAGCCTGTCCAGAGGCTAAAAGTGGCAGCCCCACTACTGGACTACCTAACGATAAGGCTAGTAACCTATCTTAGGGAAAATTACATTACTTTCAAGCCTCAAACAAGCAGTATAAGGAAAGACTGCTAGATGGTGCCGAAACAGGTCTACAGAGGCCTAATTCGTGAAGGATGATGATGATGATGATGATGATGATGATGAAAATACTCTTTGATATGTGTGGAATGCATTGCATAACACTTTGTGGGTATTTGTGCCCTTATCGGATGTTGAGACTTCATTTTTAAACTTCCTGCGCTATGGATTTTTAAATCACACGCCCACATTTATCGGTTTCCAGTAACTTCATTTTTTTTTTTTTTTTTGCTACATTGCCAGACAAAAATGGATATAATTTCTGAACTATTAAAGATATATGCATGAAATTTTGAACACACATTCTTTAGATTAGCTATTAGGAAACGTTTTATTGTAACAATTTTGTTAATTGATTTCATTTTAAAAATACGTCCGTTTGTTTGCAAGAAGGGAAATCAGAAAATTGTTATTAAATTTTAATTGTTTATTTTACAAACGTAGGGACTAATATCAAATTTCTGTTACGGACAGTTTGTAGAACATGCCATTGCAAACACCGTTTGAATCTATCTTTAAAACGGTTTAGATATATCGGTTTTAGTACAATTCTGCATTGGGTATATTGTTTCTTCAAATTTGGGCCCCCAAATATTTTTTTTTTTTCAAAATATTTAGACTACATTTGGTTGAATTGCTACAGCTATGAGCTCTCTATATACAAAAAATTAAAATTTTACACCAAATATGAAAAAGGTTTTAAAAAATACCATCCTCTCCCCTTAAATATACAATATCATTTTGTATTTTTTTATTTATAAGTACATCAAAATGGGGTTTTATGCTGTTGGCAGCTGAAAGGAACAGTAATGATCTAATGAAACATCAGTTACAGAATGATGTTCGATTCCTGCCTTTATTAAAATTGATAATAGAAAACAGTTGCTCACAAATATAAATGTTGAGCCTAACATAGCAACCATTTTCACAGCTATTCTATGTAGTTTTGGATATTATTGCTAAGGTTTAGTCTTCTAAAACTCAATGAGGCTAGTAGTATTATTCAAACGGTCTTTAGCCCTTAGGTCACAGTGAATATGTTCAAGCTGTAAGTCGTTAAGTGTTAAATGTTACGTTTTATTTAATGACGCTCGCAACAGCCGAGGTTATATCAGTGTCACTAGTGTGCCGGAATTGTCCCGCAGGTGTTCTTTTACATGCCAGTAAACCTACTGACAGGGGCCTGTCGCATTTAAGCACACTTAATTGCCATCGATCTGGCCCGGACAACCTCTGGCATTGAAGGTCAGCGCTATACCAACTGCACCAACCAGGCCGACCTGTAAATCGTATGACACTGTTTCAACTGGTGTTGAAGGAATTTATTATGATAACTTTAAACTTCTTTCAAACTAAGACAAGATCTTGGAACATAGAATTAAATTCATTTTGAATTTCAATTAATGTTTGTACATAATCGTTTAACATGGCTTCATTACCAGCAGTCTCTATTGTTTGAAAGTGAGCCATATTATGGACAGCGCGACATAATTAAAATCATTGAAACTACAAAGCGTCCGTCCTCTTTGACACCGCTAGCCTACTAATTGAACGTGGCCACTATACCTTCCTGTAAGTTTACGACTGAAATCCCGTAATTTATTCAACATATCAACAATGATCTGGCCTTTTCCCTGAAAAGAAATATTTAAATTGTTTGTGTTTTATTGTAAGCATTTTTCTTATTCCCTCTGGTTTTAGAGTCCAAATAAGAGACAACTACACCCTAGCCTGTATTCAAACACAGTATTTATTTCCTTGCACCTATAGAAATTAACAGCCACAAATTAAAATTATTGAACGAGCTATTACTAACAGTGTCTGTTTTCAGTACATTGTTGTGTACAATATAGCTTAAAATAATAATTATTATTAGCCTATTATGAATAGATCACAAGGTATTACTGATAAACACGTTTATTTAGTAATATCACCGTAAATTCTCTGAAATTTTCCTTCGCTCGTGGAGTTTTACAACCCCTCTCTGTCCCTCTCGAAGTCTGTTTGTTTTCCTGATGCTGCAAAGTCAACAAACCTTGGAATGCTAATTTTATGCTCCATCCGCAGAGAAGAACGAGAGAGTACAGAGAGAACTAGAGAGTGATAGAAATAGAGGACTAAAAAAGTGATGTTTGTTATTACAACGCAAAGCATTGCTTTAATTAGTTTGAATTCATACAAAACTTCAATAGAAAACCATCTAAATTATTTCTCTGTTAAAATGTTTGCCATTAGAATAAAATGTAGATGCCATAAGCCAAAACTGCAATTCTAACCGATTTGTCAGTTGCACTTCAAATAATTGTATAAGGACACAATTACAGGATATGTGTACAAATTCGTTCGAGTTTCTCCTCAAAGTAACAAAGTGCAATGCAATTAGAAGTACATTTCAAATATTACGTCATAGGAGAGGCCATTTTATTTTATTTCCTCGAAAGTTTAATCAGACTATTACGTTTATATGACGTCATTCCATTTTCGACCAATGAAGTGTAATGAAATTTTGAATTCCAACTAATCACAGTCACACTTTGCGATAATTTTTGCAGCTAGATTTATTACTATCAATTTATCGCATGGTCGTTCTTTTGCTTAGTCGTTGTCGCCAACTGCTTCCCCATAAATTGATGATCATGAATACATTAAGATGCAACGGCGCACCATGTAGACACAAAATCTTCATGCATCTTAATTGAACGTACCTTTTAAACTTGATTCTTTCAATATTATTCCCAGATTGCACGCATACGCGATTGGAATAGTGAACTATGTAGACGCAGTTTTAGTTCCGTTACACACTACAGCGAGAATGCGTTTGTCGAGCTCTAAAAAATGCTTTCCTGTGGCACTGAGTAAGTCGAAATAAAGCACAGCTGACATTGGTTCTGCTCCCATAGGTAACTTAACCTATAAGTGCGGCCTATAAAATTTGTATTTTGTGAATGAAATGAAACAATTAATAGAAAGTCAGATGTTCAAATTTATGTAACATCATCGCATATCAAACCCAAACATTTACATCTTCATCTTCTAAATTCATGTCCATTGTAGGCTATAAAAAAAAAAAAAAAACATTCTTTCATTCCGATTTCATACATGCGTTTTCAACAATTTTTTCACTTAATTAATGTATTAATCAGGTTACTCTAATTATATTATAACATTGTAAATTAAACTGTGATTTCAGCAGATAATGAAACTGTATTTATGTTATAATAATAAGAGAAAAGTGCAGTACATGTAATTAATATTGTTAAACCTGTATTTCGCTTTTAGCAATTGCATTACTGAATAATAACATCGAATTTCTTTATTGTGGTAATCGATATTCATCTATTTTAACTTCACAATGTCTGAATAGGTTAAGTATTCGTAAACATAAAATTATTAATATTTTATGATCGAATTTTAGAGATATATTATTCACATTTTTATTTTATTCACGAAATAGTCATAAAATATCACGAGAGGTCTGAGATTACTATAGATAAGTTCGTTCGTTGAAGTCTCATCTATGGAACGGATATTTGACTTTCCTCATTACGATATCATGTATTGAACTGCAGATCCAAATTTGTGGCATGTCACGTGTGCTAAACCACTGCTGCCATCTGGGGAGTTGCCCTGGAAGTAACGTCACATCTGTAACTGATCTATCGCGTATGTTACGGCAAGATATGCATTAAAGATATACAAGATTGTCAGTGTCAATTGGATGAAAGACGGCGCAATAACGCTTTAGCCACAGACGCGGCTAAATTTTCCCGATTTTTTTTACCCATTTCCTCTTCGTGTGAAGAGGCTAATATTTTTAACAGTTATTTTAGCTTATTCTCAAAATTTTAATAGTTGTTTATGCAAAAAAGTATAATATTGATGATTGTGGCATGAGTGAATGTTTGTCGGAAATAAATTATGAAATAATTCGGCATTCATAGCTCACAAAGTCTTCATATGTTCATATCGATTAGTTTCGCCTGGCATTTATATTGAATAAAGAGAAATGGATGACCTTGCAAGTATTACAATCTCTAGTTACAACTTAGGTATCAAGTTTATGTTACAAATGTTCCTTTATTTTGTTAATATAGTTTCTCTGAACCACAGAACTGTTTTATATGGTATTACAAAAGTGATACAAAACTGTTAAATACTGGAAATAAATTATACGTTATCTTCTGTCCTGCATTTCATTTCTTGTTACGTGGCGCGTAGAAGCGGTAAGCAATTTAGCCTGCGAGTTGCATGCTTCCCCACCCAAGCGTTTCCGGTATTACGTCATAGCGAATACGTCATTGCTATTATTGGCACGCTTGCCATAACAAGCCGATTTCGCACCATATTAGATGTAGTAAAAACTTGTTTATAATTCTCGGATGACATAAATAATTTCATGCGGTTTTATTGACATTTTGTGAGATATAGTTTTATTTAAAGGTAATTTTCGGTTTATTATTTAGTCTCCCACTAAAAACAGTAACAATCCTCAATGATCGATCTATGGAATATGGAGCAATAGGTACAGACAAAACCAAATCGATTCAATAGAAAAGGTCCAACGCAAGGCAGCAAAATATGTCAAAATGGGAAAGGGATATGGTGTAGAGATAGTAGAAGACTTAGGGTGGGAAATTCTCAAATCAAGGCAACGAAAAACCAGACTCACCGCATTGATTAAGGCACAAAGCATGGACCGACATCAATGCTAGATTAGTATCACATATCATACTTAGGCAGGGCTGATCATATTAGGAAGTTTAAATGTAGAAAACAAAGAACGATCGTGGCAAAATTTTCCTTTGTTAACCGCACAATAGTAGACTGGAATAGCTTACCTGCGGCAATCTTTCAGGGTGTTCCTCTCAAAATCAGTACATTTAAGGAAAGGTTGAGAAGATTAGACTGACAATGTAATTGTAGGTGTAGTGTAATTATCTAAGTTGTGTCATTTAATTAATTAAATTCATATGTAATTAATTAAAATGATATGTATTTAAGTTGATATGTAAATAAAATAAGGTGATATGTAATTAATTAAGATGATATGGAATTAAGTTTATATGTAATTAATTAAGGTGCTATGTAATTACTTAAATTGGTAATAGTTGGGTGAAATAGGTTAGGTTTACGTTTGCTTATTGTAGGCGTTATTATAGCATAGTTTTTATTTATAGTCCTAGGTTTATTGCATATATTTATTTATAGTTAGAAGTAAATTTACGTTTATTTTATTTTTTAATACTGTAATTATTTTATTATTGTAATGGTATTATTGTATATTATATACCAATGCCACCGGGTGTATATCCAATTGTAGTGTTAACAAATACATACATAGGGTGAACATTGGTAATTTCGTGGCAGTGGTTATTTCGTGATACGTTTTCTTTGCTCTTTCGTGAACTAACCAATGGTGTTACGAGATTCAAATTTCCGCCAAGGGATTGCATATGTTGTCCAGTTTCCAGAAACACACAGCTACGCTTTGTGTGACTATTGTAGCTGCTTCAGTGAGCTTTTATGTTTGGAGAGAGCAAGTTAGCGTCGACTTCTCAGACGTACAAATTTTGTGGATGTTTTTAATTACATTACAGGCTTATTACTAAAGGTAAGCATACGATATTTGGTACAATGATTTATTATATCTTAATGAAATTTTGGAAATGTTTTTGGAATTTTAGATACAGCTGTAGTCGCCATATAGGCTTAGTTTTTCTGATAGAAATCTTAGCTGTTTGAGGCGAAATACTGTTGAGTATTAAGCGTTAGATTTCATACTATTTTAAAAATTGTATTACAATAAGAATTTCAGAAATCTGAAGATAAGATGTGATAAAAAAAGAAAAGGGGGACGCAATGGGTTCAGTGTAGCTTCTGTTTGATTTGTTATCATGCTAAGTTCAATGATAAGTGCTAGATGACTTACTTGCAAGAATTGTGACAGAAGATGAAACATGGCTCCACCATTTTGGAGACAGAGGCAGACAATGGAGTAGCATCATTCAAATTCACCAAAGAAATAGAAATTCAAAAGTGCACCTTCGTCAGGAAAAGTTATGACTACTGTATTTTTTTTATTCAGAAGGACTCTTGCTTATGGATATCATGCCACACAGAACCACCATTAATTCTGACGCGTATGTGACAACTCTCAAGAAACTTCAAGCTCGGCTGAGTCGTGTTCGACGACATCGGGAGAAGCAGGATATTCTGCTATTGCACGACAACGCACAGCCATATGTCAGTCACAAGACCACAGACAAGATCAGAAAATTCGGATAGACAACACAGAAATATCCGCCTTACAGTCCTGATCTGGCACCGTGCGATTACCATCTCTGTGGTAAACTGAAGGATCCCTTCGCGGAACGAGGTTAGAAGATGACTCCCTTATGCACGCTGCTGAAGAGTGGCTCAGACGTGTTTGTCCAGACTTTTACTGTGCTGGTCTATAGGCCCTCGTTCCCAGGTTACGTAAGGCAGTTGAAAGGGACGGGGATTATGTGGAAAAGTGACATTTTGTTCCTAAAGGATGTATCTACATTCTGTGAAAATAGCAAAGCTGTAGGATAAAAATATAATTTTTAAACAAACGTTATGCATTACTTTTGGAGTTACCCTAGTAATATAGGCTATAGTGAAGTCCGTAATAAAAGTGTTCACCCTTTCAGGGCAAAGAAGATCCCTTTTCAATTTCAATTTTTATTTTGATTTCATTCTTATTGTGTGTTGATATGTATTTCTATGTTTTCTTGCCATGAATATTAGAAGGAATTACTATGTTTGAAGTCTTGTGACAATAAATGAGAACTTCATTTGACTTTAATGAATTTTTCCACAGTTCTTCTACCTCTCACGAAATTATCAATGCAATATCACGAAATTACCAAGGTTATCACGAAATAACCAACCTTTCAGCTTAAGTTGTAAAAGTGGTTTTTGGCACATATTCAAGAACGTATCCAATCTTTTATGTCTCTAGATTTGTACAGCAAGTTATCGTCTTTTAGATGAAAAAATCGGAATAAGGATATATTTACACATTTGCATTTTAAATTAATTTTCATGAAATTACCAATGTTTACCCTACATACATTTACCATTTTTACACTCTAAATACTTTTGTTTGCAATCAATTTGCTTGCTTTACTAAAAAAATCTACAATTCCAACCAACTGGCCTATATATGTTTATTTATTACATCACAACCAGCTTTTGTTAGTGAAGGATGAATAGCTACAATAATTCAATGGTTTCAGGACGTTGATCTACAAATGAAATCTTCCTTCAAAGAGGTTTCTAAATATATAATTGGAAGCTAGTGGGAAACAAAGAGTGTTAACAAGGGCAAGGCACGATGTGGGCGGTTCCTCACGCCTGTTATTTACTACGTGTGCAGCTGTTGTATTGGTTAGGCGAGTTTTAATGGCTAAGCCGCGGTTATCTGTAGACAGGTTAACCACAAACAAGACTGAAGCATGTTCCGACACTGACTGGTGGTAGGCGGTGCAATCTAAAAACATACACTTAAGCATCGTGGCCCTTAAAGGGGATGTCACACTTCACTCGAAATGAGGGCAACAGCAGCGTTCCTGTTGCCAGTGTTGATTGTAGATAATGCATCACAAGCATTCCAACATTCATAATTAGTCCTACTTAACACAGCCTACACGAAAGCCAATCGTGAACAAATCAGTGAGAGATGCAAAAGGGCTATTCCATATGAAATCGATCAGTAAAGAACCTCGCATTTTTTTAATACTCTAAGTTTTCCCCTATTTAAACAAGGTGCTGAGGACAGTGCATTTTAAAAAATATACTATCGAAAGTCAAACGGTTTTAGTACTATTGAGCGACAAATTTAGCGTATTTTATAAAAACAAGCCTCTTTCAGCGCTTAAAACTCTGGGACCATTTACTGCAGAACATTGAACGGGAGCTCATTTTGAAGCTGACATTTGGTAAGTTATGTTAAGAAATAATCCTTATTTTTATTATACACAGAGAGACAGATAATCTGATTTTACTTGCTTTCAGGCTTTTTGCCAATTTGTAAAAATGTAAAAAATATTGAGAAAAAATCTTGCATTATTAAGGGAAGAGGATGGTATTTTTTGGCGAAAAATGAGTAAATTTTCAAAAAACAATTTTTTTCCTTAAAATACTCTGTGACATGTGTAGAATACATTGTATAATATTTTGTGGGTATTTGTGCCCTTATCAGTTGTTGAGACGCCATTTTTAAACTTCCTGCGCTCTGGATTTTTAAATCACACCGCCCTTTTGTTTGTTGTTTCCGGAACTTCATTTTTTTTTAAAAACCAAATTTTTCTTTAAAATACTCTGTGATATGTGTGTGGAATACATTGTATAACATTGTGTGTGTATCGGTGCCCTTATTGGATGTTGAGACGCCATTTTTAAAGTTCCTGCGCTCTAGATTATTAAATCACACCCCCTTTGATTGCTGTTTCTGGAACTTTACTTTTTTCGCTACATAGCCAGACAAAAATCGATATAATTTTTGAACTATTAAAGATATATGAATGAAATTTAGAATACACATTCTCTAGACTACTAGGAAACTTTTCTCTGTAACGGAATTTCCCTAACTGATTTCATTTTAAAAATAAGACTCTCTGTTTGCAAGAAAGAAAATAAAAAAAAATGTTATTAAATTTTAATTGTTTATTTTACAAATGTAGGAACTAATATCAAATTTCTGTTACAGACAGTTTGTAGAGCGTGCTTTTACAAATAAATTGTAACATAGTGTTTGAATTTATCTTTAAAAATGGCTTAGATATATCGAGTTTAGTAAAATCCTGCATTGGGTACATTTTTTTTTTTTCAAATCTGCCTCCCAAATAATTTATTCAAAATATTTATATTTTGTTGAGTTGCTATAGCCATGAGCTCTCTACATACAAAAAATTAATATTTTACACCAAATAAGAAAAAAGTTTAAAAAATTACTATCCTCTCCCTTTAAGAGGGACTTCGGCATTGTTTGCTTAGTGGCTCGGCAATAAGTTTCGAGGGTATTAAATAAATTATTTTCACACGATTAAACTTGAACGACGCAGTACCGCACGCACTGGACGAGAGCTGAAGATAAGCGAGCGTTTGGTGTCATATTACTCCTGCGTTTACGAAAATCTGTGATAAAGCTAGCCCAGCTATGCGCTACTGACGAAATATCACATGTTTGTCTCCTGGCCTTGCTTGTCTCGGCTAGCTCCCGTCTCACAGTCAGCTGGTTAGATCACGCGCGTACTATTTATTTTTTTTATTTGATATTTTCAATACTTTATCAACAGTACACTAGTAAAAAATATGTTTATTTGTACTGTCAATGCTGAATGTAATCATATATTTAAAAAATATTTTTTTCGTGGTCAAAGGCGTCTTAATGAAGAAAAATCTAAATTTCTCCATTTCCATAAAAAGTAAGAAAAACTGTTTACATGTCAATATAAACTTTAGTTTCTCAGCATCAAAATAAACCATGATTTTGATCATTGGGTGAAAGGGTTTCGGAGCCACAACAGTTTAAAATTGCTAATTTTATGAAAATACGATGAATTTAAATATTTTTAATTTAAATACTATGAAGTTCTGATGACTCAATCTTTGCACAAAGCATTGTATCACAGTTCTCTAAGTACAAGAAAAGTTTCATTGTATTTAAAAATTGCAAGGTCAATTTTCTCTATATTTCCGTCGGTTTGAGAAGGAATAGCCCAAAATGAATATTAGTACATGTAAAGTAAAAAGGACTTCTTTTGGGCGCTAGAGGAACTTCATTTAAGTTAACCAAAACCATTCTCCTTCCTCTTAAATTTTCTAATGACGACATTAACAAAATTTGTTTAATGGTATTGAGAGATTCATTATTCATTTTACACAATCACTTGTACAGAGACATCATTTTATTTTTACTTCAATTTTTATTTTACCTGAGTTTTTTAAAGCACTTCACTCCCACCCCTTCTACTAGTAAACTTCCAACCCTCCTCCACACAGAACCAAGGCCGCGTATGCAGTCTAAGTCGCTTTACGATCATAATAAACAGTACTGAGTTAGTGAGAATAGTATTTTCCAGAAATATGTTCGCGTTTTCTAGTGAAGAAAGAGCTTTCAATATTGTATTTTCGGACAGGTACTTTCATCCGTTTGCCTACGTCGCATGCCGGTTTCCCCCCCACACGCTTCTGCTCGCCCCTCTGTAAAGGTTAGTGGCTGGGCTGTCTTCACTCTTTTCCGAAAACATTAATTTCTGTTAGGAATTGGACGTCTACGTAATATTATACAACTGTTCAAAATAACTTAAATAAAAGGGCCTCGTTAAGTAATTAACTGTCACGTGATTTTCCCCCTTTCTACAATTCTGCGACATAACCAGTTGGACGGACAGTAAATGCATGTCTGAGTAATTTTATTTTTCGGATCGGGCAGAAGTGAAGATTGAATTTACAGTACGTAAGGTACTCTTTTATAGAATAGGTACAGAATTATTTCAACATGAGTTACTAGTACTAAGGACGAAACTGGTAATTGGAATTAGATGCAATATTCTATAGTGCGATAATATGCACAAAAGAACTGTAGCCTGTATCGAAATAAACGGCCACCATTGTCAAAAATGTGTTTAAATTGGCTGTGGAGGGCAAAATAAGAATGCTCATGTTGTACATGCTTTAATTTTATTTATTCTTAAAAAAATCTCTCTAAAACATCTAATTTTATTACATTAGGCCTACTCTTCTTTAAAACATAAGGAAAAAATTAATATTTTCCTTAAACATCTCAAAATGAACACAACTCATATTTGATTCGACAGAGCTAATATTTGCTTCGTTCGTTATAAGCCTTGGATATCACATACATTATGTCAGAATACGTTTCCAATAGCCAAAATTTAGGATATATTGCAGGTGACAAAAATTATTACCCCACTCTACATTTGTGTTTCAATATTACGCAGCATTTCATGGCGCTAATTAATCGTCTGCATCCTGACCGCGGCAAAAAGTAGAATATCGTATATCACACAAACGTCACCTGCTCTCTACCCTGCGATCAGTAATTGATAATAGAGAAAATCTAAATACGAGTGTAATTACAGAAAATATTTCCAAATAACAAAACAGTGTTTTGCCTGTACGTTGCTCTGAATCCTTTTTCATAATTCCAACACGACCGCCGGAAGAAAAATTTCCATTTATCGTTGTTGCATGGGAATGTAGTACTTCTTGATCTCTGCTGTTTTCTCTGTAATGTTGTGATGAACAGATGAAAGGAATTCTGACTGATGCTTAAAAGGAAAAGTAATGCTTGGCACATCCAGATTACAGTGAAATTTCTTCTTACGGACACCCCCAAGATACGGACACTCCTTACATCCGGACAGATTTTTATGTCCCAACTAAAATAATATAGAAATAATGATAAATTTAACTCTCTTTTACGGACACTCTCAGACACGGACACGGACAGCTGTTTCACAGTCCTAAAGCTTGGTTTAACTCCTGACTGCGGACAGAATTTAGATTTCAAGATCTTATGTGTTACAAAAATGGAAAATTTGGTTTTGAGAACTGTAATTTTTTCGCTGTAAGAAAAATCCTAATATAAACAATAGCACGTGACTGAAGTGAGGCTTCATTGGCCGCTGTTTGGCGCCATAGATTCTCAGTACATGTTCCCGCCTACTGTTGTACATTCTGTTTCATGTTAAACATTTTCCGTTATTCAAGTAGGTCTAACTTCACTACTATGCATTCGGTTGCTTAGGAAACATTTACTTTAAAATTACTGTAATTAAAACTAACTTAACTTACTATATACAGTTAAGACTATTTGTTTTTGAGAGGGTTTCCACTCTTATGTTTAATAACAACACACACCGAGGACGCAGAAGCCATACTTCAGTACCACGTGCTTACGTGAACAACTACGAGCTCAAGTGACGCCAGCTTGTTACAAGAACAGACTACCTCGGTACTACTGTTGGTATTCATCCGCGCTCATAGTACATAACAAAACATAAAGATAGCTTTTCTTTTACATAACGTTTTACATATGAGTGAAGTTCTATGTTTCATCGTATTTAACAAATAAAATTCAATTTTTTCGTTTTCAAATAATACAAGATTTCTTGCCTCATATGAGTGTTTCGACTGGGAGCCAATAAGGCGTATGACAGCAACGTGCTTATGTTTATATTAGGATTTTTCTTACAGCGAAAACAGTATATACAAACAGTCCTTAATATGAAAGAAGACAATAAGGGTCTCGTAGGCTACCAGCCCTGCCGGCTACCCCTTGTTAGCTGGAAGCTGGTGGATAAACAGAGTCATTAAATTTAACCTGTCTGATGGGTCCAAGATTTCCGCGATCGTGAAATTGTATTCGACACATGATAGGGTTAGTAGGATTATTCTCTTCATTTCAATCAGTTTTGTTTCGAGAGACATGGCACCTGAACGTAAAGGCTAATCTGAAAACTGTAAATTACAGTACTGCATAACTGTAGACCTAGAATAAAATTACGTTATTTAGCGTCTGAATGAAATGAAAGTGACAATGCCGGTGAAAAGAGTCCGGGGTCCAGCACCGAAAGTTACCCAGCATTTGCTCATATTGTGTTGAGGGAAAACTCCGGATAAAAACCTCAACCAGGTAACTTGCCCCGAGCGGGAATCGAACCCGGGCCACCTGATTTCACGGCCAGACGCGCTAGCCGTTACTCAAGAGGTGTGGACGGCTAGGTTCAAAGGAATTACTGCATCACTTTTTAGTTTTTCCATGTCACAATGTTTTATAAAATTATAAGGAAACGTCTAGCCTGTGTAAAACGGGTGGTTGGTTAGAATACATTTTACAGGAATATCCTTCTTGACTGCTGCTTTCAGAAAGACGGACTGGAACATATATTTGAGTGATGTTCCACCATAGCTTTGTTCCAAGTCAAGTAAACAGGACTCAATCGATAATGCGTAACGTCCCGAGTCTTTTAAGCCCAAATTCGTTCTCGTAGCTCCATTAGATCTCGAGATATTTCAGTTTAAGTAGAAGGTGAATAGATTTGCCAAGGAAGAATGATGCTGAAACTGATCAGGAAGAAGAAAAGGAATTTGTTGGCTCACTGGCTGAGAAGAAACTGCCTACTGAAGGATGCATTGGAAGGAATGGTGAAAGGGAGAAGAGTTCGAGGTAGAAGAAGATATTACTGTAGATCAGTGACCGGCATGTTCCGTGCTCTGTGACGTCATACCACGGAGCCGCCACACTCTTTGCTCGGGAAACTCTGCATACTGAGCACAGCGAGGAGAGAAGGTTCAATTGAACAGTGGTGGTACGGCGCCTATGCAGTGACAGAGCGCGATCCATTCGTCTGAGGTAGCATGTGAACAGCACAATTACAATACATTTGTACGAAAACAAAACTGTACATCCGTGATAAATCAATGTAACAAAATATTTTGGTTTGCAATCAAATTTAATATACTTATAATAATATGAAATTCATAATACAGCCAGCTGAAGAAGCGTTCGCATTATGTAAATGAGGCTCCGAAACTGCTATAAATATACAAATATAGAAATAAATAATTTAAGCAGTTCTACAACACTTTGTCTACTCGGAAACTTGAAAACAGCTCAAGTGTTTTTAACAGACATTTTCCTACACAATATACAGATTGAACTATCTAAGCCCTAACTGGTGAGTAGTATGCAAAGTATATTTCAACTTTTGAAACACACCATCACTTTGTGTTACTATCGTGCCCAAGTTAAATGCTTTGTCGAGATCAAACTGTGTAATGGAGTATGGAGGAATGGCGAAGTGTTTGATTTGTGGCAAGCTGTTTCAGCATTTAAAGAAATTCAATATGCAATGCAATTATTCTGTATGCCACACAAATGATTATGACAAATATGGGGGAGAATATCGACAAGTACTGGTGCAGCAATTGAAAGATAAATTGTTAAGTGAAGCTAGGGAACACACTGTCAGTGAATCAATGGTAAGTTTAAGGCTTAAGATATAGGATTTCACTAGCCATTGCAAAGAACATGCGTTCTTTTAATGACGGGGAATTTGCCAAGAATGTTGCCATCATGACCGCAGAGTAGTTATTCCCTAGCAAAATACAGGAATGTGATTCCATCAATTTATCTCCAAGAACTGTCGTATCATTGCTGCACTGACGCCACTGCGCTGGTGCGTGTTAACAGTAATACGATTCAACTGCTCGCTCTTCCAAGCTCTTGAGGCCTGACTGGCTCTTACGTCATAACTGCAGCTTCTGCCGGCCACTGCTGTAGATGATAGATGATATTAAGATATATGGATCATATGAGGAAAGCAGAAAACAGGAAAGATTGGATAAAGCTGGGTTTGCAGTGAAAGACCTGCCTTTAGGCAGAAAACTGAATGAATGAATGAATGAATGAATGAGCACTTGTTCATTAACATCATAGGAGATGTAAAGTATGACTTCCATTAAGAACAGAAATAGAATTCAATATTCTGAGAAGTGTTAGTAGCCATTAAAAGAAGAAAACAGTATCATTGACATAGCCTATGTTCTAAAATTAATACCTTTCGAAATAGAAGGACTTGTTCATGAACATCATAGGAGGTCTTCAGTGTAATTTCCATTACTATAGGCATCCAACACACAAAACTAGGTGCGCAGAAACCAGCGGGCTGGACTGTCTCGCGCAGATGACGTATGCTCCCTTTCCCAGCATGCTTCCCGTCTCCAATCACACCACCGACACTATGCGCATGCGCACGTATTATTTTCTTGTGCTGAACTGAATACGTGTTATTGTTACAGAGTCAGGGAGTCACATAGCGTTTTATATTAAATATTAATTCAATTTAATTTAAATATTTAAAATTTAAATATGAGGACAGTTGCAGTGAAGATAGATACCGATTGTGACCCAGAAAGATACGATGTTGACATCTCGTAATGTTATATTCACTTAATTGGTTATTGTTACAGCTGCTCTTTGAGTGCACATGTCCGCAACCGTAGCCGTTATAGTTATACCAGTAGCCGCTTATTAAAGAACCCGCCTACTGCAGTGGGGTAAGAGGGGTATAGCATGCGCGCCGCGAGGAGTCTGAGCTGAGTTTTGCTTGTAGGATACCTATAAAGATACCTATTAGATGATAGTATACATAGAAAAGAAAAAAATCTAACAAACATGAGGCCTAAAATTAAACTTTGTGCGAAACAAGGGCTTTCAAAATGGTGGTGCAAGAACAGTTTATCTTCTAATGTGACTTGTTTTTTTAGTAGGTTATTTTACGACGCTTTATCAACATCTTAGGTTATTTAGCGTCTGAATAAAATGAAGGTGATAATGGGGGTGAAATGAGTCCGGGGTCCAGCACCGAAAGTTAACCAGCATTTGCTCACACTGGGTTGAGGGAAAAGCCCGGAAAAACCTCAACCAGGTAACTTGCCCCGTCAAGGAATCGAACCCGGGCCACATGGTTTCGCGGACAGACACGCTAGCCGTTACTCTACAGATGTGGACGTGTCAACTGTTTGCTTCTTTCTTATTGAGTACATAGTTTCAAACGGAAATACAATAAGCAAAATCTTAACAATATGTGATCCCATTTAACTTATAGCCCAGAAGGACGCGTTAAAATGAATGGATATCACATTCAGCATCTCCCACTATTTTGATGAACAAGTACTCATATCCAGTGGCGACTCGTGATAAAATATTATGTGTGTTCACAATTTTGTGGTTCCAAAATCCGAGAGAATTTGAAATCGTACGTTTAGTTTAATATGAAATGTCATGATTCCAATGTTTCACTATCGAAAAAAAACCGTATGTAAATTCAAAACAACATGTAATAATAATAATAATAATAATAATAATAATAATAATAATAATAATAATAATAATAATAATAATAATAATAATAATAATAATAAATAATAATAATAATAATAATAATAATAAACTCAGTCTTTTTATTTCCAATTTTTCTTGGCAAGCCAGTTTACCCAGTTCTTTACTGTTCAAAATTACTTGAACAAAGTTCATTGTTTACATTTGTTAAAAATGACTACATACCACGGTCCCGTTATTTACAAACGCATGTAATATATTTTGATTCACAACACACTGATATACTATAGCCTATACCAGTACTGTAATCCCATTCCATAGATTGATTATTATAAATACATGCCAGTAAATATTATTCTTAAATATTATACACTACCATACAGATATTTAAATCCATACCACCGCCACATTCAGTCAGCACGTGTTTGAAAGCCAAACTATGCTATTATACCGACACTGGACTGAAGTATAGTAATTCACAAACTACACTCTCGTAGCAGCACTGTACACGTAAGTAAATGTTCCTACAGTCAGATGCTGACATCTACAGGCTATTAAATATCCTCCTCGAGATATAGCACGTGAACGATAGGCATCGATGGACCTGACATCTGTAGGATAGATTCTCATCATGTTCTCTTAACGCTTTGTGCTCTTGACGAGTCATAAGCGGCCAGCTAAAGACAATTTTCTCCCGCGAATGCGTGAAATTCCTGTAACCAACTCGAAAAAGAGCACGGCTTGTACGTGAACGGATGTTGCCAAGTTTACATAAGAAGTTTATGCAAGATGCGGGAAGTTCAAAATACTCGATTCTGATATTATACATCCCCACTACGTCAATACGGTATCAAATAATAAAACTAGTCAAGCATTAATGGAAACAAGGTGTTCACGTGCTTTTGTGCTCTTATTGACGCACCGCCACTGCTCATATCTCGAAAGAGATTAATTTTAGCAATCATGTTTATTGGGTTTTTCTTGCTTTGTTTAATATTACCACCCCTGAAAATATTGAATGTTTTTAACACCCTTTATTTGTAAAATGTAGCAAACGAATTTGCCTGTTCTACAAAATAACAAATACGATATTATAATGTATATTAGGGACTGTTGTATTAGAATAACAGCTATATGTAGAACCTGAAGAAGCTGTATTGACAAATATATTAATTATACAGTAAATATATCAAAACATAGTGTGGTAAAAAAATATAAGTCGTATTCATAGACCTTGTTACAAATACTGCTAAAACCAACAAATATCCAAAGCGGAAATCGTAAATAGAAGAGGCATTCCATTCCACTCTAAAAATTAAGTTTTTTGTGTTTTATGTAAATATTCCACAGAAGGTAAATGGATAAATCCAGGCGTCTGACAAGTCTGCAGTATGCATACATTATTATTTGACCCACATATTAACGATGTGATAAGGCACTGGATTTCTCAACTAACTACTCATATGATTTTAATGAGAAACGCTCTATCTTGATTCTGTTATACGCTAATGAGCAAATCTTAATTGCACATAGTGGATATGGAACCGACGGAAGAGTAGTATAGGATTCAATTAAATAAATATGTGAATAATATAAGGAAATATACGAGATCGGATATAAAAGTAATAAAACTGATTTTTTCCCACCTGATGAGACAACGCTACAGACTTCAACCGTGATATGTTTGAGTTATGTCCTTTCCCCACCCGAATTCCAACTGGTACCAATCTGTAAGTCAGCTGTCGGCAAATTTGTACTCACGACGACATCACTGAATACAAGCCGAAATACATAAGATGTAATCACAGTCTAGTATATACAGTCGCGAAGCTTGGGGTGATTTTTTGCATTTCTCGCGATAGTTGCTAGCCGCTTGGAGCACTGTGTGTACTAGGAACAATAGACTGTGTCACTGCCATCGTGATCTAATACAGGCCGTAAGGCAGACCATGTGACTCGCTTAAACCGATCACGAAGGGCGGCGTTTCAACCATATAAATTAATTGGAATGCATTAAAAGTAACAAATATTTCTCTAAAATGTAGTGTAATTGCATTAATAAAATTTAAAAGAATGATTAGGAGACACTTCAGACAAAATTCCTTGCAAGTTAAGGTGTAATATTATTTTTGGTGTAAAATTACGTTGTTCGTATGTGTAATACCTGCCTTTATTTCGATTAAATATTGCGAAATTCTTGTACATTCATTTATGCACGATTCAATAATTTTCAGTTGCACCGCACGGATATTTAGATATGTTGAAATTATAGGTTATGTTTACTGTACCAGTTGCCCCTTTCTGTCTAATTTTAGTGGTCTCCAATACCCTGCCATTCATATGGAAATATTATAGGTTATGTTTACTATATCTTATATTCCTAAATTCGCAATTATACATTATAATTAAGCATAATGTCATGTATGATACTCCGCACATTCCATTTGTCTGTATTTTAATACTACAATTGAGTATTGAATTATTGTATTTATCTACTACATAAGAGACGAAGTAACAATCGTACGTACACTAATTTCATAAGAGTGGTATGATAAATTTTCTGTCTTTATCAAGGAAGATAGATGTGCTATATTAAAATCACAATATAAATTCTTTTTTATTAAACCTCAAAATAGCTTCCATTCTGAACTTAAAATGTTGATGCGAAAAGATTATGTTAACATGTAAAATTCTCTTCACATTAAAATAACACAGTTTTCTAATTATTTCTGCAACATATTATGCAACAAGAAGAAAAGGGAACTTATGGACACATTACACTAAATAAAACTTAGCTATGATACGCAATAAAGTTATAATATAATATTTCACTGAGCTCCATACACTGAAATAGAAAACCCGAACATATATTACGGCCTGGTCTAGATCGAAAAAGCATTGACTGTGCCGTATTTCGCATTGTTGTGAAAAGTTGTGTAAACTGTGAAATGTACGTTATCGGTTGTAATAACTGTAAATGACTAAAATACAATAATTTGAGTAATAATATGGGACAAGGAGACGTTTGTTGCACTATAAATTCTAAGAAAAAGAGGTCAGAATTATCCTTCCGAAAGATCCAGAAAGGTGAGTTTATAAAATATAATATATACTTTATGAAAATAATATATAAACCTTATGTATTTCGTATTTCAATTGTGGAAGGAAGGTGTTAATTTTTCAAAAGAACACGATATCAAAAGTACAATACATTTTATCGTCTGCTAGGGAAAGCGTCTGTGATGAGGCGATAGTAGCGATCCTGGTGGCTAGCAACTATCTATGGATGCATATTTCAACTGTCTATGTTTGCATATTTAGTAAGTATTGAGCTTCGCAACTGTATATACTAAACTGTGATGTAATATCAATCGAGGAGTACAGAGCACTCCGTTCGGACCGCAGTAGCGGACTCAACTCAATCAACTGACGTAGACTACACAATATTGATTTACAGATGGACAAATTATATTTTATTTCACCCTTATCTTTACTGTGCTACGATAACCTAGGAAAATACGTCACAAATTGCCACACTTAATACGACTAGTAAATTTTCGTCTTCTAGTCACGATCTTTGTTTATATATTGCAAGTTTTTGTTGAGAAAACAAGTGTACTTACTTACTTACTGGCTTAAGGTATGTATTAACGTTTGAAATGGCGTATTTTTGACTAAAATTTTTCTTTGTAATAGTGTTAGCTGCAAAATCCTAGTACAGATCATTGTACGCATAAACAGGAGTAACTCAGTGAAAGAAATTTCAAAATGAGTAATTTTTAGAAAATATATGGCATTTTGAAGAAATAGAATACATTTTAATTAATTATTTTTTTAAGGAATAAAAAAGTGAAATTGAAGTTTCTGACATATGGTTATGTTAGTCTACTTTCATATGTTGTCTGATAAATATCTTAAAAAGGTAGGTTAAAAAAATGTAGATTTTCCTCCAAAACGTTAATACAAACCTTAAGGAACCCGGAGGTTCATTGCCGCCCTCACATACGCCCGCCATTGGTCCCTATTCAGAGCAAGATTAATCCAGTCTCCACCATCATATCCCACCTCCCTCAAATCCATTTTAATATTATCTTCCCATCTATGTCTCTGCCTCCCCAAAGGTCTTTTTCCCTCCGGCCTCCCAACTAACATTCTACATATATTTCAGGATTCTCCCATACTTGCTACATGTCCTGCCCATCTGAAACGTCTGGATTTTATGTTTCTAATTCTGTCAGGTGAAGTATACAATGCGTGCAGCTCTGCGTTGTGTAACTGTTAGGTTTTGTAACAAGCTGGTTTTTACGCTGATGGGTTGTTAGCCCTACGCTCAACCCCCAATCTGGAGGACCACCCCTTATCGGCTGTCCACGACTGCTTATGCAATACATTTGCAGCTACCCTCCATATCTGGAGGCCGTCTCCTCTATCCGCAACCTGAGGACGCGCCATGCCGTGGTGATAGGGACCCACAATACATTTTGTTCCGAAATATATTTAATACAGAGTCAAACATAACAGCTATGTAGGGTAGCGGCAGACGACCTATGATAGGACCACACATACAGTAGAGCGTCTCGTTTAGGCACAGTGAAAACTTAAACAAAGTGCAGGTAACGTGTGGGGGAGGTCGAGCCTTACGATAAACACGAGGAATGCACAAGGTTTTAGTTACAACATTTATGGTGGAACATTAATGGAAATTATAATTTCCAAAAACACACAAAAACATAACACAAATTGGATAACGTCATCATTAAGCTTAGTATTTCAGCTACTCTCATACTGTACCTGACGTCACAGCCCAGGGATACGTCCCGTCTGATACAACATAGAACCGCATCTTACTCACGCTCACTCTAGTTTGTGTTGAAGCCGGAACACGGTCATAGTGAGAGCTTTAAACCAGTGGAATGTAAAAGTCGTATTATTTACTGTACTTAACGTAACATTTGTATTTGTGACGAGGTAAAATGCCGAAGACAAAAAGTTCGAAGTATGAAAGGCTGGAGGACTTAATTCAGGAGTTCGGAGCCAATAATAATTTACATTACATGTAAGTTGTGCAAAGTAGATATAAAAGTTACAAGAAGACAGTGCATTGAAAGACACTGCAATACAAAAAGGCATAGAAATATGCTTGAACGTAACTCAAAACAAGCAGTACCATCAAACTCAGAGAGGGTACGATAAGAAATTCATGTTTTGCAGGGATCTATGTGCCTTGATGGTCAATGCCAATATACTGCTTAATAAAGTGAACAATAAACACTTTAGAGAATTTCTAGAAAAGTACACGAAGGAACATATTCCAAGTGAGCCCCAAGTCCGTCAGCACTTTGTACCCATACTTTATGAAGAAAAAATGTTTGTCACGCAGGTAGGCCCTGGCCAACTTCGGGCTGTTGCGCCGTTAGATTATAAAGTCAGTAGTTGCTCTACTTTTATTTCAGGCTGGATGTACTCTACGGACATGCCATAAGAACACGTTTGTCTGTCTCTTTCTCTGCTGCATCACCTGGTTCCACCTACTATATAGACTATGTACCCGCAACTTGAGTCTTTTTGTAGCAGGAATACTAAGCTTAGTTATCGTATACATATTTTAACAAACAAGCAACTGTAAGGTTGAAACGGTGAAATATACAAAATCAAATGTTGCTACTTATATAATGTTTTAAAGCAGCATTTTTATGGTCATGAATTTCATTCTCTGTATGATTAACATACAGTAATATCACCGTCTTTTGTACTGTACCTGAAAAAATTGAACTTTGAGAAGGGATAATTATGTTTAGGAAATAGTGTTGTCACTTCAAACCAAAATAATGTAGTTTTGTTAATTCGGCCACAGAAGACGGTGATATTAAGTTAAGTTAGTCATACAGAAAACGAAATTCATGACCATAAAAAATGCTGCTTGAAAGCAACATCGCATAAATAGCAAAATTTGATTTTTTAAATTGAATTATTTCAACAATATTTTATTACTTGTTTGTTAAAATATGTGTATGATAAAGTTATGCAATTTGTGTTCTTTTTTTTTTTTTTTTTTGGAAAATGTAATTTCAATTAATCTTGTGCATCCCTCGTGTTTATCGTACGGCTCGTCCTCCCCCCCCATACGTTATCTGCACTTTTTTTTTACGTTTTCACTGTGCCTAAACGAGACGCTCTACTGTATTATTTTTTTCTATGCAGAGCATTTTAAATGAATCTAAGTCAGTCGTGTTATACAATGATAACGTTTTTGGCCACACTTATTTCCAGCTTTCTTAATAACACGTTAGTCCACGTAGAAGACTTTTTTAAAGTCATATTTCGAGTCCCGTACGTTACTACAGAAACAAGTTGTTTTATGTTCAGATTAATTTCTTCTATATAATTTTCTTCATGCTTGGAATATATCCTCTCCTGTTGTATTTTCTTTAAATGCAATGAAATCTAGCAAATATTCTTGTACAGAGAGATCCTTCGTAACTCCGCGGATGTACATTAATTGTGCTTCCACATAAAGCGAGAGATTAGACCAGTGTTTATGCATCTTTCATTTTGTTTCTCGTTCAACTAGTATTTCAATATCCCTTACCCTCCTTTGTATTATGTTAAAAATGTTATCTTTTATTTAACGACGCTCGCAACTGCAGAGGTTATATCAGCGTCGCCGGATGTGCCGGAATTTTGTCCCGCAGGAGTTCTTTTACATGCCAGTAAATCTACTGACATGAGCCTGTCACATTTAAGCACACTTAAATGCCATCGACCTGGCCCGGGATCGAACCCGCAACTTTTGGCATAGAAGGCCAGCGCTATACCAACTCGCCACCCAGGTCGACTCCTTTGTATTATCCGTGTGGGTAATTTCATACTGTTAAAAACAGCAGATTATTCGGGAAAAATAATGTTAGCAACTTTATTCAGAAATATTTCAATGGCCTGTTCTTCATTAGACCACTTCAATGATTATGCGATTTCCAAATCAATAACATAATTTACATGGACCCTTTGACTCATAGCTTGTTTCATCATATTTTATTACCGGAACTGTTATTTCAATTTAGTTCTTTTTAATGTTTTAAGTGCACCAATTTTGTGGCCACCACGTTCACCAGACATCATTCCACTAGACTTCTTCCTCTGGGGCTATATAAAAACCGTGTGTTTGCGACTCCAGTACAAGATCTTCAACATTTACGAACTCGTATCAGTGACACAATTACAACAGTATCAATGGACATGTTGGTCAGAATGTGGAACGAAATCGAATACAGTCTTGATATTGTTCGTGCTACCAACGGTGCATATATAGAGGTATATTAGTGTGATACAACGGAAATTCTTTGAGTTTCTCTTTCTTTTAATAGCAGTCTCATTTCATAATTCCGCATACTTTGTTAGCAGTGATTAAATTGTGGGAGGTTTGAAAGAGACACATTGTATACTGATGGTGAGATAAATGCAGTGGGTTGCTTTACGTGGTCGCTAGATGGCTTGGAACAGGGAGAGTAATAACATTAATGATTAGACAGTGGATGCGGGATGACTTATCGTTGAATGTAGGTGCACATTTACTATATGTTACATTTTTTTCATTCAGACCATTGGCTCAAGAGGTTTTAAACGTAAACAGACAAGGTCAACATGCTACTGTATCTCCGTACAGTCAGAAGGAAAAGAAAAATAACGTACTCTAGTACATACTTTGCAAGTTCAGTCCTCGTCATCATTGATGCAATTACCAGCGTTGCAGTAAACGATGATATATTCTCGTAAGTTGTCGAAGCTGAATCGTCTTCGCCTATCGCTTAAACATTTTTTGTATCGAGAGAATTTCTGAAGAAACCTCTAAAATGGAGATCACTCAATTTCATTAGAAGAATGTTTGCACTGAGCATCATGTTGCACGTGTCGTTTAGACCCGCACAACTAAACGATGATGATGATGACGATGATGATGGTGGTGGTGGTGGTGGTGGTGGTGGTGGTTCCTCAGATTTCATTTCAACGTATTTCGTGTGTGATGTACTGTTGCAATGTTTCTCAATAGCCTGAGTTGTTCAGGTTTTTATTTCAATTTTACATACATTACACACGATATTGTCTTCGTTAATACATATTACTATTATTATTATTATTATTATTATTATTATTATTATTATTATTATTATTATTATTTATTTGATTGGTGTTGTGAAGATGAAAAGAATTGTCATTGTATTATATTAATTATGTATTATATTGTCTTATATTATAGTATTGTATTGCTTTGAATTGTATTAATTATGTTATATTCATAGCATTGTAGTAATTTTATATCATACTGGTTGAGTGGAAGACAAGGCCGAATGGCCTCAACTCTGCCAGTTAAAATAATCCATTATTATTAATATTATTATTATTATTATTATTATTATTATTATTATTATTATTATTATTATTATTATTATTATTATTATTATTATTATTATAAAATGTCACTCTCATACTTCTTAATTGCATTTCGTATCTCTAAGCAAATTTAACGTTTTGAATTCGACATTATGAATGGATCAGCACTACACTATTCAACGCGTACTAAATACTTGAGCAGGATAACACAACTGCACACGTTGCGTTGCAATGTTACTATGAACGGACCGGGGTTCCTTCGTTTTGTACGCTGCTGTACTCGCCAGGTACACAAAAGACGGACAGCGCGGCACGTGCCATATACTCCGATACGAAACAACTTCACTTTTCCTTAAGTCATCCCGCATCCACTATCTGTTGATGATTTTGGTGATTGTAGTGCTGAAAATTTGCATACCGTCTTCGCTTCTGTTATAGAAATATAAAGTTTTCCCTTCGCATCCTAGTCTTCTCAGTCCGTGTTCATTTCAAACCTGAAAACTCAAGAATTAATTGTCTGTCTATATCGCTGTAGAAATTGGATGCTTTTGCTCTAAAGCAAACACGTCACCAGCATGTGTGTGTTGCTACCCCGGAGTGGAGTTCGTTATTAAGTCAGAAACACGATGGCACTCTCTTCCGAGTGTAAATAAACCCCTACGTGATTTTCGAGCAATATAAACTGTTATTGGTAAACATATGCAATTGTAGTTCAGGACACAGAAACGTCTTTGATATGCATGCTTTACGCTTGCTTCGGACTAATGGTGGGTGTTTCTTTTTAAATGTTATGCTTTCCTGCAATATTTTTATTTTTATTAAAATATTTGTTCATATCAATTATTCAAATATGTGGCACATAATTATCACTGTATTTTTATTATATGTTATTGACAGGGTCGAATTTTAATTATCGCTACACTCAAATTATTTCAATTTTATTGTAAAAATAAAGTGTGTATAATTCTTATAGCCTACTAATGTAATCCTATGATCAACTACAAGATGAAGCAAAATGTATGGTACATATAGGCCTACATAATAGAATGTTACTACAAATGATCTTTCCGATTACAAACTTGAATAACTATCGTTAGGAGACATTTAGAAACATGATATTGTAGGAATTGAAAGAGAAAATCAAATATTTTTTTATGGTGGTGAACCTGTCGCATATTTATAAATTTCGTTGCTAGGAGACGATATAACAGAAAAATGATTGCAAACGAAGACAGGAGGGCATTTTGTGTGATAGATTTTCACATATCGCTGTCTGTTGTCACTGTATAACGCAATTTTAGAAGAAAATTTGGTGTTGATCAACCCAGTGGGCCCAATATGCGTAAGTGGTACGCTGACTTCAAAACGAGGGGATGCATCTGTAAGCGGAAGTCTACCGGTCGTTCATCAGTAAGCGAGGCAAATTTGGAGCGTGTGAGAGAGAGATGTCGGAAACTAACTGAATACACGAATTCCAAGGAGATGGATTGGACGTGCTGACCATGAAGATTTAGAATGTTTGTATTGGCCTCCACGTTCCCCCGACCTCACCCCTTGTGATTTTTTTCAATGGGGTGTTATAAAACAACAAGTGTATCAGCCACTATTACCACCTACCATTGAGGATCTTCGTGACCGCATCACAGAGGCCATTGCACTGGTGGATGGTCCAATGCTACAACGTGTATGGCAGGAGATTGACTACAGACTTGATGTGTGTCGTGTGACACAAGGAGCTCACATTGAGCACATGTGACTTACTTACGGTTGTGAACCAAATGTTTCTCTTCCATTTTGATGTTTTCCAGTGAAAAAAATTAAAAATTGTTGGAGTTTCTGTTTCAGTTCATACCAATTTCATGTTTTCTAATTTTTGCTGATTTAACAGAATGGTTAACAAAAAATATTTGCGTTTCTCTTACCAGTGATACCAATACCATGTTTCTAAGTGTCTCCTGACGATAGTTATTCAAGTTTGTAATCGGAAAGATCATTTATAGTAACACTGTACAGTAGGGGAACATGGGGCAGAACGGTGTAGTTAATGTTTGAATGCTTTTATTTGGTATCAAATAATGTAAATGTATTGGTTTTGAGACATATATACTTCTATTACACTGTAAACAAGTAAAAAAATATGCACTCCGAGTGAAATCCGGTCATTATAACCTTAAAATAAATTAGTTTTTCGAAATGTGCGTTTTGCCCCGTTCTGCTCCACGTATGGGGCAAGATAAGGTATCTATTTTTTGTAATAATTAAATGGCAAAAGTGACAAAAATTATATACTGAAAGTGTGAATACTACAACATTTTACAAGTTTACTTGAGAAAAAATCATTCGTAAAATACGCAAAAGTGCGTGGCATCCTCGTCGTCACTCCCGCGCAACAATTGTGAGCCCATTTCAGACATGATACGCATTTAATCCAACCTTCTTCTGACAAACAACAGAACGAACAACCCACTACAGGAGGACAATTTTTTTTAAATATGACGTGGGGCAGGACGGGGTACTGCCCTGTTACGGCCCACCCCGTTTTGCCCCACAGTCACACTTTCTAAGTAATGAGGTATTGGCAGGAATAATAACGCACGAAATTTAAGAAAGTTTCGGAATTAAAAGCCAGGTAAGCACTCTATAATATGACATTAAAATAGATATCTAAATAAACCTAATTTCTACTTACGTGTGACAAGAGAACACTTTAAAGTTGCAAATGAATGATACACTATGATGCAGCAACCGAATAACATACAAGAGATGCAAGGAATGGTAGTAAGTGTTGTGTGATGATATATTTACACGAGTTGACGAAGTTCTAAAAAAAAAAAAAAAATCGGTAAATTTCACTACTTGTTGGGAAGATAGAGGCTATACCCCGTCCTGCCCCGTATTCCCCTACATAGCAACAGCGGCTTTGGAATTGTTTGTATATTTCAGTAGGTTGACCCAGCGAAAAGAGATTATCTAGAACTGACATTGAACAAATTTTGCTGTCGTGTTTTTCTGCGTTCCTCCGCTTCGTCGGCGTTTAGTTCCACTTTCAAACATTAGAATAGAGGTTAGTGTATTAGTGTAAACAAGGATACGCTACAGTTCCCCGATAATAATTGAATATACGAGTTCAGACACAGAATCCAAACGTTGGACATGCTTGTAACAGACATGTTAAAGCCTTGTATTAATTCGACAGTGTTTTCAATCAATTGATTAAAAAAAATTATACAAAGACAATATAATTATTACAGTATTAAAACACACATTGAAAATCATGTTTGAAACATACATACATGTTTCAGGACGTGCAGTCCTATCTTCAGTGGTCATTTGTAAGGAGAATAATCTCTTGATATAATGTTACTAAAAATTACAATGTTGAAACTGAAGTTTAATAACGCGTTTAAAATTGAAAACTGTCATAGTGCAGAATGACTACTTACGACTAATCAGCTGGTGTTCGCCGAGATGCGACTCCGGTGTGGGTAGGAGACTGAATGCGGCGTGTGTTAAGACTACGCTGGTAAAATTGAAAAGCAATACACAGATCAAAGAGAATGTTATTGTCAATTGGAGCTTTATCATTTAAATTATTTTTATTTGTGATTTTGTCTTCATAAATCTCTATGGATTCTAGAATGTTTAATGTTTGACCTTTACTTTTTTACATGCAAAATACTCATATCGGATTCTGTATTCGTAAAGAAATGTTGGTTGTCATAAATGTGTTCATTGAACGCTGATTGATCCCTATTACTGTTTGAAATTGGTCTATGTTCTAAGTTATATCTTGTAACAAATGTTATGCCAGTTTGACCTATATATGTGGCTTCGCGACGAGGAAATTGACATTTTAATTTATAACGCCGGAAGTGTTGATTTTATTCGTTGAACAATGCAATCACCATCAGTAGAAGGAGAAAGAGCAATCTTTTCATTTGGAAATTCTTCATGAATTAAAAATAATTAATTTGTTGGTAACACTACGAGGAAAATTCTGTTTGTAAGAAGATGTACAGGGACATAATTTTATTTTTACTAACATTTTTAATATTAACCTGGCTATATCCTTGGATTAATTATTGAGACCCGAAAACACCGTTTGCTACCTCCTTCCACGACTGGACTCCAATGATACTGGCGTAAAATACAAACAAATCACTTTACTAGGTATAGGAGGGAAAAAAAATTAGTTCATCCATTTACGTAAAGTAGGAAATATCGCGATTCTGAGTGTGATAATTTTCATTAGGTTTTGTTTAATCAAAATAAGTACAGTATTAACAATAAGTGTTTTTATTCACGAACTGAGACGTATTCATTATGCAATGTATATTATACTATCTACAGCACATTAGCGTACGATATTGAGAATGAAGTTAAAATGAAAAATAATCATAATACGGATATTTAAACACATTTTTTTAAATGGTGGCCGTTCATTTCGATAGAGGCTTCAGTTCTAATGTGCATATTATCGCACTATAGACTATTGTACCTAATTCCAATTACCAGTTTCGTCCTTCGTACTAGTAACTCATGTTGAAATAATTCTGTACCTACTCTATAAAAGAGTACCTTACGTACTGTAAATTCAGTCTTCACTTCTGCCCGACCCGCACAGATAAAATTAGTCAAACATGCTATCTACTGTCCGTCCAAGTGGTTATGTCGCAGGTTCGTAGAAAGGAAGGGAATCACGTGATAGTTAATTACTTAACGAGGCCCGTTTATTTAAGTTATTTTAAACAGTTGTATAATATTACATAGCCGTCCAGTTAATTCCTAACAGAAATTAATGTTTTCAGAAAAGAGCTAAGAAAGCCCAGCCACTAGTCTTTACAGTGGAGCGAGCAGAAGCAGGTGGGGGAAATCGGCATGCGACGTAGGCAAACGGACGGCAGTACCTGTGAGAAAATATGATTCAATATTAGAAATTTTCGTCACTGGAAAACGCGAACATATTTCTGAAACGTACTATAATCACTAACTCAGTACTGCGACCTTGGTTCTGTGTGGAGGAGGACAGTTGGATCTTCGTTAGTAGAAGGGGTGGGAGTGAAGTACATTCAAAAACTCAGCTACAATAAAAGTTGAAGTAAAAATAAAATGATGTCCCTGTATATGTTACAATCGTTTTCTTCAAATTGCAAATGAATTCAAGATGTTTATCTTGTTATTAACCTGAATTTAACATGCTCTGAACGTAATGCAAGTTTCCTGGTCACAATATACAGAGTGTCCACATGAAACCTTTACAAGTTCAGGTGTAAATAACAAATTATTGATACTCGGTATCAGGATGCGAATTTTAGCGTGTTAATTAAAAAACTGTCAGTGTTTTATGGGAATTTTGTTGGATTCTTGAAATGAGTTTTTTGGTTGCAGGAATGAATTTTGTTCAAATCTGAAATCTGACACTGAAGGAAATATGGAGACCTCAAGAGATGGCAGAATGTGTATCCCGGTTTATCGAGACACGGTCAAATACATGGGTGCGACATTACGTTCGGACTCAATATAGGTAAGAACCGCCATCACGGAAAACAATCCGGGAATATCACCGAAAATAAATAGGGACTGGAGTGTGCTGCGGTAAAAGGGCACTGAGCGTCAAAGCACAAGTTTGGAGGTTATTGAACGTGTGCAAGGTGAATTTGCCCACGAAGGAATCCTTCATCGGCATCAATTCTAGCCGGCATGTCGACAGAAAATGCCGTGCTGCGTGGAAGATTTTCTGATTGAAGAGCTTGCACTAGCTGAACTTTGGATGCGTACAGCCTCAGATTCTTGTGGAGGACTTTGTGGACATTTGAATCCGGCAAGTTCAATTTCCTGGAGACACTGCGAATGGATTTTGATCAAGTCTCGATAAATCAGGATACACATTGTGCCATCTTCTGAAGTATTTACAGCTCTTTCAACGTCAGATTTCAGATTTCACCAAAATTCACATCTGAAAAGAAAACACGCATTTTAGCAATCCCACAAATATCCTATAAGAACATTGAAAGATTTTTATTAAAATGCTGAAAATCGCATCAAGGTATCGTGCCTCAATAATTTGTTATTTATATATGGCTTCTTTCTGTTTGATATTATCTATATTGTCTGTAAAACAAAAGTTCTAATACCAATTTCTTAATATTGCAGTTATATATTAAATTTTATTAACATAACAAAGAGTTAAGAAGGAATATTCACATAAATTCCATAGTAGTACAACTGTACTGTACTAAATGGATGAAACACATCATTCATAAAGATAGTGATAACCCAAAAAAGAGACTGAGTATGACATAATAAGTTGGAATTGATATTGATGATACCTTTAGCCTTATGGAAGTAATCAATAAACTAATCAAAACAATATTACAGTACAAAACAAAGTTACATAGGTGCTGTATATGTTTCAATTGTAGCTAATATTCCATAACAAAACTCTCATCGCATTATGCTTTTAAGAGGTGATATTGTTAAGCAACTTCCTGTTATCAGAATATTAAATTATTTTCTCGAAATGTGCTGAAGCTATACAACACATAAGCATGTATCTTTTGCTTATGATGTAACAGCAGTTGCTTTGTTAAAGGGACACTCAACTTAAAAATTGCAGAAAAAGTGTCATAGAAATGAAAAATTAAATTTCTACACTAATTTACGTGACAGAACTAAATCAATATGCAGAATTCTTCCCCTATTCATTGAGAAGTCACAGTCAAATGCATAAAGCCAAAAATTAAAAAATGATATTTAAAAGTGATATTTCAATTAATGATTGATTAAAAATTGAAATATTTTATATTTTGAAAAGTATTGGATCTAATGAGCTGAGATTTTGCATGTTACTTTCCATGTGCATATTAAGCTTTTTCTCCAAATTTGAAAAAGAATGGCAAATAGGAAAAAACTTCCAAAATATAGTTGAGTTTCCCCTTAATTCATTTCCTTACAAACAATTTCCATGCAAATGTTTTCAAAATTTTCAATACGCTACCTTCAGTAATACGTATTTACGGTATATTAGATTTACGAAAGCATTCTGTAAGGCTACTAAATAAATAGGTCTATATCTGAAAATTTACCTTTTCTATAAAAAAAGTTGAGAAAATATTTCTTTTGAACAAAAAAATCAAACTTGTGACAAATGAACATTAAAATTAAAACTTACTTTCTTATCATACACTCATACTTCTCAGACAAATCGAAAAATTAACATGGATACAGTTTTAATAAGTTCTCTTCCCTTTATCCATTGAATCAGTGCTGATCATCCCTGTATATAGCTCGACCAAGCGGTATATACTACCTCTTTCGTCTGTCTCTTTCCTTTCCGCTGTAAAGCACTCAGGCTCTCCTGAGCTCTAAAGCGGGCGCTTGCTCCTATGGGCACCAATTGACATGCCTGTCGTAAAGGTTTCATGTGGACACCCTGTATTATACCTGTGAATTCACCCGCCAGAACACGAAGAGAAATTTTAATTTTAGAATGCCCAAACAATGATATCACCATCGATAGAAGGCAAAAGCGACATATCTTTATTTGAAAATTCTTCATACATAAAAAGTGATTCATTTATAGGTGACACGTCAGGACAATGTCCTCTTTACAACGAAATGTATTAGATATAATCGCCTCTTTCAGTATGCAAGTGAATTCAACATGGCTACTGTGTTATTAAACTGAATTGAGCGCGTCCTCAATGTAATACACATAGCCAGGTCATATGTCACATTTGTGAATTCATCCGTCAGAACACACAGAGCTTAATTATTGTGTAGACATAAATGTAAAGCTCTTGTCTCTTTTTTTTTTTTAGTTTACTTTTTGTGAGTTGCAAATATGAAAGGCATATTGGTGGACATACTGAGGAAGTCATTTACGTAACGCAAAAACGAAGAGTCGCGGAGTTTTATAAGTCGGCGTACCTGGTTCTGACAGTTGTGTATACGCTGTTATTATTTTAATGCTCACAATAGCTGACTCGACTCGGTGCACCGCATGTCCATTGATGCGTACCTAGCAACGATCGTCGCCCCAGGCCTTTTTATTTCGCGGTTCACGTGATACACCGCAGAACGAGCTCTATGCAGCTATTGCCCGCGAGAGTCAATATCTTTGATGGTGGCAGAGCAATTATGTTTCATCCTATTTTGTCCCTGTATCAATATTGCGTCAGCCTGTACACAGCACATACTTTCATTGTACACGGTAACCAGATTTCAACATCGCGATGTATCAGCCGTGATTCTTCCAAATAAAACATACTCAAATACAGGCCAGTTACTTTATAGTGACAGCTCTGGTCTGGCGACGCAGTGGTTTGGGCGAGTACTCTGTTTGTTCGAAGGGGTGTTCCTTGTAGGCCCAATTGTATAAAACTCCCTGACTAAAGATCAACTTTGATCGTAGATCGAAAAGTGAACCGAGTTCAGACACTTCTTCTATTGTACAGGGACATCATTTTATTTTTACTAACATTTTTAATATTAACCTGTCTATACCTTTAGAGAACCGGAAACACCGCTTGCTTCCCCCTCCAAGAATGGAGTTCGATGATACTGGCGTAAAACACAAATGACTCTACTAGGTATAGGATGGAAGAAAAGTAGTTCGTCCATTTACGTAAACTAGGAAATATCGCGATTTTGAGTTTGATAATTTTCATTAGGTTTTTCTTTAATCAATGTACAGTACTGTATTAAGAATGAGTGTTTTTACTCACGACATGAGTTATCCATGCGAACGTATTCATTATGCAGTGTAGGCGTATATTGTACTGTTCTCAGAACATTAGCGTACAATATAGAGAATGACGTTCAATTGAAAAATAATCGTAATATGGATATTTGAACACATTTTTGAAAATGGTGGCCGTTCATTTCGATACAGGCTTCAGTTCTTTTGTGCATATTATCGCACTATAGACTATTGTATCTAATTCCAATTGCCAGTTTCGTCCTTCGTACTAGTAACTCATGTTGAAATAATTCTGTATCTACTCTATAAAAGAGTACCTTACGTACTGTAAATTCAATCTTCACTTCTGCCCGACACGAAAATATAAAATTACTCAGACATGCTATCTACTGTCCGTTCAAGTGATTATGCAGCAGGATCGTAGAAGGGGGAGAAAACACGTGACAGTTAATTACTTAACGAGGCCCTTTTATTTAAGTTATTTTAAACAGTTGTATAATATTACGTAAACGTCCAATTCATAACAGAAATTAATCTTTTGAGAAAAGAGCTGACACAGCCCAGCTTTTACAGAGGGGCGTGCGGAAGCAGGTGGGGAAAATGGGGATGCGGCGTAGGCAAACGAACAGACCTGTGCGAAAATATGGTTCAATATTGAAAGCTCTTTCGTCACTGGAAAACGCGAATATATTTCTGGAACGTACTATACACACTAACTCAGTGCTGTTTACTATATGCAGCCTTGATTCTGTGTGGAGGACAGTTGGAACTACATTAGTAGAAGGGGTGGGAGTGAAGTACATTCAAAAACTAGGTACTATAAAAATTGAAGTAAAAATAAAATGATGTCCCTGTACATCAGGCAAATTCCTTAGAAAGAATCCAGTACAGGACAGCTGAATTTGGAAAAGGTATTATGTGTCTTTCACCCGTTAAATTTTGTTACCTTGTTAACATGTTTCGGCCTGCTATTGGTCATCATCAGAACTGGTCTTTGCACGTCTTGGCGCCTATTGTTTTGTTTCCTGTGGGGGTGTGTTTGTGTATTGTAATGTGGAGTCAAAGAGTATGTGTGTTATGAAATTGAGTGAGTTGTGTGTTGAGATTTTCATTTGGATGTGTTTTTGTATGTTTGTATATTTCGTATTGTTCTAGTGTGTTTAGATTCTGGCTTGTTGGTACGATGTTTAGAATTTCCATGTCTGAGTTGATGTCTCTGTATGTGTGGTTAGCATTTGTGATGTATTCTGCATATGTGGAGGTGTTTTGTAATTTTGTTATGGCTGTGATGTGTTCTTTGTAACGTGTTCGAAATAATCTGCCTGTTTCTCCTACGTAGAAGTTGTTGCAGATGTTACATTTGAGTTTGTTTACGCTTGTGTGGTTGTATTTGTTTGTACACGGAAATTCTACACATCCAATCAAAAACCCAGAAACTAGGCACACTGGAACAATACGAAATATACAAACACACAAAAACACATCCAAATGAAATTCTCAATACACAACTCAATTTCAGAACACACACACTCTTTGACTCCACATTACACTACACAAACACATCTCCACAGGAAACAAAACAAAAGGCGCCAAGACCAGCAACAACCAGTTCTGATGATGGCCAATAGCAGGCCGAAACATGTTAACGAGGTAATATAAAATTTAACACGTAAAATACACATAATACCTTTTCCGAAGTGATATAGTATTAAAAGTTGTGTAATCAAGATGTATAATAACAGCTAAATTTGTTATAGGTAAACGAAGAGAAGGGAATGATACGATAAAAGAACTTAAATGGGAAACATTGGAAAACTAACGTAGAAAAACTGCAATAACATCATTGTACAGAGCACATCTAGGTCAAAAAGCATGGATAGACATAACGGCTCGGTTAGAGAAGCCAACGTACTATGGTAGGAACGATCGTGAGTTTAAAATGAAATGTAGGAAACAGAAAATGGATATACAGTAGAAGCTCTTAAGTTAGACAGAAATCAAGTCCGACATCCTATAGTTCGACTGATTACGTAGGAGAATTAACCACGCACTAAAGGCTGGTTCACAATAAACCGGAAACGAGAATTGGAAGGAAAACGAAAATGAAAACGGTAAAATTGTTAAAATGTGTACATTTAAATGTCAGCATTCACAATTAACGAAAAGCTTGCCGGAGCTCGGGATCGGGAACGGAAAGTTGGCCAAGTTTCAACTTCGGCGTTCACGTTTCCGATCACAGCCCACTAGATTCATTCTATTGCCATCTAAAAGCTATTTTGTCGTCGTATAATTTGTAGCAAGAAGACCGTGACATAACCTATGCATTATTTTGTTCTATGCTGTGGATCATGGAGCAAGTTTTATTTGATGAGATTCTAATATTGAGTTTACGATAAGCGGCGCGCCTAGTATAAAGATGAGAAAATGAAGGAGAATACGTGGATTTCAATAGCTGCATCTGTGAACACGGATCGTAAGTGAACCATATTTTATTATTGTATTGGTTGTATTACACACTACATATTCATGCTTCAATTCAATAACTACAGTTGTCTTCATTTTTGCTCTGTTACAAATGTTTCTTCTCTGATTATTTTACGTTATGGTAGACTTAAAATAGGTTGTGATAATAAAGATGCATGGGCATATTTATAGTACCGTACCTATGAAATGTCTCAGTTGAAATTTCGAAGTTGTTTAACCTGTGTTTATGTTGGCTGCCTTATACTCATGAGAGAACGCCATTGGTCAATTATATAAAAATAGCATCAGAATGCGTAATATCGACTTTGCATATCGTTATTGACATGCATAACGATATGCATAGTCGTCTACGTTCTCGGTTTATTGTGAATCAAAAATTTTCATATTCACGTCCTATGCTTCTCGTTTTCATTCTGGTTCTCGTTCCCGGTTTATTGTGAACCAGTCTTAAGAAATGGGTTTGACATTTAAATGGGAATTGGTTGTGTCTTGCAGTGATACTTGTGTTAAAGGAAAACAGAATATTTTATTGATTAGGACATCCATATTTAATCACTGATTTTAAATTAATGAACTCTTCTTTTTCTATTTGCGATTTGTACCGTTTGTGAGACGGAACTGTCGAAACCCACTGTGGTACACAAGTCTCGGGGCGGGCAGGAAATGTAAGTACAGTACTGTATTCGTTGATGGATAACCAATAAGAATGTGTATTCATTTCACCTGCCAAACCCACTACACATATTGTACTGAACTTTCAATTCTGTTTATTAGAACTTAGGAGAATTCACTGTAGGTAAATTCTCATTTTTAAATCGAACTATAAATGATTGGAATTACATACCTGCAGCGATATTTGAGGACTGCCCTTCCTTAAGGAGACTAAAAGTAAATAAAAAAGTTGTGTATAAAGTATAAATTAAGAAAAGAGAGACGTTACATTATTTAAGGTGACATGTATTTACCTAGCCTGACGAGTTAGGCCTATTCCCTTGGTTTGAATTGTAACTTATTTTAAAATATCTTGTAGGGTCTCAGACTACATACGTTTAGTTTAATGTAGCTCTGTTTATAAGTATGAATAAGGGTGTAATTGTTATTAATTGTGTCTTATTTAAACTGTTGTGTCAGTGAAGCATGGTGAGTCAGCGAAGTTATGGTTTACAGTGCAGTGAATAGTTCCAATCAGTGATAATTTATAGTGTGTTCAATAATGTCATGAAATGTGTAATATAGTGTCAGTGAATTGTGTCATAGTGCCAGTGCCGTGAGTGAGATGTTATCAGTATTCATGTGAAACTTACGCATATGTGAGTTGTAATAGGAAATTAGGTTCCCTTATTAATTAGGCTATTTTATGTATTATTATTATCATTATTATTATTATTATTAATGTAATTATTGTGTATTATTTGCAATGTGTATTGTAATTCTATTGTGCATTATTTTCATTGTTTATAATTAAGTTACCACAGTCACCGGGAGTTTGCCCACATAGTGTTCTGCCCAAAGGCATGTCTATCACTGCAAATCCAGCACTCTCCAGTCTTTCCTATTTTGTGCCTTCTCATATGATCCATATATCTTAATGTAGTCTATCATCTCATATATTTTTCTGCTCCGAATTCTTCTCCCGTTCACCATTCCTTCCAGTGCATCCTTCAGAAGCCAGTTTCTTCTCCAGCAGTGACCCAGCCAATTCCTTTTCCTCTTCCTGATCATTTTCACCATCAATCTTTCTTCACCCACTCTTCCCAAAACAGCTTCAATATTCTTATTCTCTCTGTCCATTTCACACGTTCCATCCTACTCCATATCCTAGTCGTTTCTCTTCACGTCGTCGTAATGTCCATGTTTAAGCTCCATACAATGCTACACTCCACACAAAGCACTTCACTAGTCTCTTCCTTAGTTCTTTCTCCAGAGGTCAGCAGAAGATGCTCTTTTTTCTATTAAAAGCTTCCTTTGCTATTGCTATTCTCCTTTAGACTTCCTGGCAGCAGCTCATGTTACTCCTTATAGTACATCCCAAGTATTTAAAGCTGTCCACTTGCTCTACTGTCTCAGTATAATTCGCAAATTTACCTTATTTACTTTTCTTCCTATGACCGTGGTCTTAGTCTTGTTGGCATTTATCTTCATTCCATACTGCTCACAGACGTTATTTAGCTCTAGTAGCATATGCCTTAATATCATCTCCTCTTCTGTTAACAACGCCATATCATCAGCAAATCTGACACTTTATTCTTCCTCCTCCTATTATCACACCTCCCATGTTATGAGAACAGTTGTTTACTAAATTCTTTAAGTAGTTGTTTAACGGTGTAAGTGATAAATGTCATCCTTGTCGTACCCCTCTCTCTATATCACTTCCCTCTGACATTTCTTCTCCTATCCTGACTTTGACTCGTTGTTTCAAATAAAGTTTAATGAACAGCCCTTCTCTGTCTCCAATCCACTCCACTTTTATTCATGACCCCTATCAGTTTATTCCGATCCACTCTGTCAAACGCCTTTTCTAAGTCCATGAATATCAGAAAATTAATGTAATTGTGATATATTTCACCCATTTTGAGCCTTGCGTACACTACTTTTAACACTTGAATATAATTAATTGATTAACTAGCGGACTTACTCGTGTTAATTATGTACATATATAATCCCTTTTCCTTTTCCTTTTACTTACATAATTAACACGAGTAAGTTCGCTAGTTAATCAATTAATTAATTATATTTTTAAGTGTTAGAAGTAGTGTATGCAAGATTCAAAATGGATTATCAAGAACTCTCTACAAGTCAACTGGTACACAAATACAGATCAGCGCACATCAAGACTATCAAAGCCTCACACAACATCCGATTCAATCACATATGTTCAAATCAGCAGATCACATCAAAATACGCACAAATTAACATAAGAAACACATCACACATAGCTCAAAAAACTAAAACCCAAGCACAGAAACTACACATCCAGAACAACATCAAACACCTACATTACAATTCAGCTTGTTTTGCTATTAGATCTATGCAAAAGATAGTAAATATCAATACCTTAAAAACAATATACTTTGCATACTTCCATTCGGTATTGAGTTTTGGAATAATATTCTGGGGAAATTCCACAGATAGTAACAGTATATTTGTATTACAAAAAAGAGTGATTAGAATAATAGTAGGTGCCAAATCTAGGGAATCTTGTAGGACTATTTTAAAAAAACTACAAATAATGCCCATGGCTTGTCAGTACATCTTTTCATTAATAGTATTCCTCGTATGTAATCGTGAAAACTTTGTAACTAATTCAACAGTTCATAGCATAAATACACGTCAAAAAAATTACTTTCATACTCCATCGGCAAGTCTATCATGCTATCAAAAAGGAGTGCGTTATATGGCAGTAAAAATTTTTAATAGCCTCCCTAGCGATATAAAAAATGAAACTCAAAACATAAGATTATTTAGGGCCAAATTAAAGAAGTACCTAATTTCTCACGCCTTCTATTCTGTAGGTGAATTCATGACATTCAAAAACACTAAATGAAATTGATACTAAAACTATGTGTTGTACTAGTAGACTATATTGTAAATCTCGTCTGTATATATATTTCATCTAGACTGTGACTATAAATTAAGACTTTAAATAGTATTAAGTTTTTGACTTGTTCCATATTCTAGCTGTAAAGCAATGCATGAATACCATGGAATGTTAATACAATACAATACATGAAAAACAAACATAACACAAACCCATACAAAACATATCTACATCTAGCACACATCACTCACCATACAGAACTTGAATAAATCATTACACACACCAACGAAATAATATCGAACATCAGCCACAAAATAAAGAAACGACACAATACCAAGATAGCAAAACTAAAAACACAAAAAAACAAAAACACACAACTCAGAACACTAATTCCACCCAAAAAATACACAACACAACAAACATAACCTTCAACCGCAACGAAACCATTCTACTGGAGAAAGGATTAAAACATAATATACCACACAACAACACAGGACCAAAACAAAAAACACAGACAATCATCAATACGGAAACAGGAATACAAAACACAAAAACAGAACACCAAGTATACATCAGACAAGACATCATTACGACACATAAGCAAAATACACGAACCCAACACAATCAAAAGAGAAGAGACAACAATAAAAACACTAAAAGCAAAACAACAACAACATAACTTCATTTTCACCAAAGCAGACAAAGGCAATTGCACAGTGATACTACACAAACAAGACTTACACAACAAAATAGAAACATACTTTAAACAAAACAATATCACAGAACTCGAGAAAATCCCACCACACAATACCACAACACAGTAAAAAAAACACAATCAACAAAAGCAAACACGTAATACCACACAACATGAAACACCAACTCAAACCAATCAAACCAGCAGCACCTAAACTCAATGCACTACCCAAAACATACATATCAGACCCCAAATCAACTACAGACAGGCACCAGCACACGAACTAGCCACACACATGGACAAAATCATCAGAAACAGCACAAAATTCAGAGAACAGACAATAATAAAGAACACTATAGACGTCGTCAACAAAACAAAACAACAACACATACCACACAGTGCAACACTAGCATCATTCGATATCACTAACTTATACACTAATATATCAATACAGGACACATTACAGATACTAAAACAAATGCCAATAGACAACAACACACCACAAGAATACATCGAAGAAATCATCGAAATCACAGAAATCATAACAAAGCAAAACTATTTCACACACAACAACAAATACTACACCCAAACAGAAGGTTTGCCAATGGGATCACCCATATCCAGCATACTAGCAGAGATATTTTTACACAACATAGAACAAACATGCATATTCAACAATGAACACAACAAATATGCAGACAACATAATATACTGGCACAGATACTTAGACGACATACTCATACTATACAAAGGAAACAAAAGACAAATAGACAAACTACACCAATATATAAACAAATTACACCCAAAACTTCAATACACACTAGAACTTGAAAACAACAGCTCCATAAATTACCTAGACTTCACCATAACAAAAAATTGACAACAAACACACCTACAAAATATATAGAAAACCACCCACCACCACCACCACACACATACACAACCCATCTAACCACCCCATACAACAAAAACATGCTGCATTCAGGACAATGGTACACAGATTACTCAACATACCCATGAGCCAACAAAACTACAATGAAGAAGTGAACACAATCAAATACATAGTACAAGAAAACGAATACAATCCAAACATAATAGACAACATCATAAGAAAGACAAAACAAAAAATTAACAAACACAAAAACACACAAAACACAACACTAACACAAGAACACAAGAAATACATCACACTAACTTATGAAAACAAAAGCACACATAAAATCGCATCTTCATTCATAAAGCAGAAATACAACATAACATACAGAACAGAAAACACACTACAAAGACATCTCAACACACAAACAACACAAACAAATAAATACGACCACACAGGCGTATACGAACTCACATGTAATAGTTGCGATAATTTCTACATAGGACAGGCAGGCAGATCATTCCAAACACGCTACAAAGAACACATTAAAGCAATAACCAGAGGACACAATACATCTACATACGCCGATAACATAACCAATGCTAACCATACATACAATAACATAAATGCGGACATGGAAATCCTACATATACAACCCAAGAACCAAAAACTCAACACACTAGAACAATACGAAATACACACTAAAACACACCCCGATCAAATTCTCAACACACAGATCAATATCAGTACACACACTATTTGACTCCACTCTTCAACACCTTTCAACAATCAAACACACCCACATAACAGGCAGAGAAGTTCGAGATGACGCCGACATCTAGTAGACTCTGAGGATGGTGCGTGAAGCACTGAAACAGCTGTAAGCCGCACAAACTTACATAATTAACACGAGTAAGTCCGCTAGTTAATCAATTAATTAATTGTGATATATTCTTTGGAACAGATGCATGGATATAAACATTGAGAAATGATGACACTTCATCTGCGCCTTTTCTTCCCTCTCCCTCACGATACACAAAGAAATGAGATTTCTTGTGTCTTCAAATTGTGAATGGAAAACACATCAACGGTTAATTTCCCCAAATTGAAGATATCTTGAACTGGTATAAATGACAATTTATTATAATAGATTTTGTATTAAGTCAAACACTAAAGCCATAGTGTCTTCATTGTTAACACCTTTTCCCCTCCTCTGTTTCAAAGCACTATAAAATTTCTTACTTCTCCTGTTATTCTCTTATGTGGAAATGCAGAAAAATACTTATGTCAGTGACTTACGAGCCTTTCTGCAGTGCAGGTGTTTTTCATATAGTATTTGTCACAAAAAATTGATGGCATCAGTACTTTTCAAACAATTCTGTTTTACAATTATTTTATTTTATTTACAATTTACATACGAATTGAATACATATGAATAGATACCCGAAATGAGCATATGCTCGTGCTCGGGTACAGTCCAGTAGTGTACATAAATTTTACAGGGTTCAAATAATAATGCTGATGATTTATATAATAGTAATAATAATATTAATAATAATTAGAATAATCATGACAGAAATAATACAAAGATTGTAATACAAAATAATTCATTAATAATAATAATAATAACAGTGATAAAACAAAAATATTTACAATAATAAAATAAATAATAAGTCGGATAAAATAAAATATAAAACCACTAGCGAGAGTTAACACAACTTAAATAAGCATATAATAACATTCTATTCAGAAAGTTTGTGTGTCTACAGTAAGAGCATGGATTCCGAAATTCGTCAAATCTAGGTATCCTACAAAAAATGCCTTAGGTGCCTATCTGCAATGAAATATTCAACTAACGATTTATGAGACCAAATTGAAAATCGTTCTCTCCTAGGTATATTGGTACCTATACTCTGCTCTTATGAAAGTGAATCTTTAACTTTTACCACAGAATTAAGAGTGTTTAGAAAAAAACTTCTGTATCCCGAGCTTTAAGATTTTGAATATTTTTTTAAATAATCCTGTTCGGATAAATATTGAATCATAAATCAATATTCAGAGTGTCTTCTCGAGTATACTCTTCCATTTTCAGGCGAAGGAAAAATAGAATAGCTTTCTTCCAGCAAGAGTCTAATCACATCACGGCAAGTTCTCCAGAACGGATTCAGTGCGTCTACTCACTTTTGAATATGATGGTGTGACGTAATTTTGTGACGTGCTGAATGAGTCAGAAGGGGAATTAGTCACTCCCCACCCGATCTCGTACTTCTCTTCATTTTTGCGAGTCAAGATTTGAAATCCTCAATCCCTACGCCACAGAAACTTCCTGATACGGATCGCTTGGGTAAGCCTTTAGAATATGCAGTTGTAGCACGGGCCAGGCAACGCGAGATTTCCAAATCGCGTTTTCACCACCGCCCTCGTATGAACCAAATTGGATTTGCTATAGAAGATGGTGAAAGGATGGGATATATAGGCAGATTATATGTGACTGGCGAAGTAAAGGCTTTCGCGGAAGTAGAGACTTGAAGGGACAGGGAATAAACTCAACGACTGATTTCTCTTCCCCCCCCCAGCTTTATTAAAAATACCTCTTGTGTCTTCTGTGCACATGTGATATTGCTAATTACCATGCAGAGCATTTATGTTCTCAAACGTACAGCGGATCGAGTAGTTTCTTCTGGTACACCTATTACGTCACGTGGATTCATATGCAGGGTGGAATTGCAATCAGGTACGATAGACCAGTGATGTTAACTGATGCCCATAGGAGCAAGCGCGCGCTTTAGATTCCAGGACAGCCTGAGCGCTTTACAGCGGAAAGGAAAGAGACAGACGAAAGAGGTAGTATATGCCGCTTGGTCGACTATATACAGGGATGGCCAGCACTGATTCAATGGATAAAGGGAAGAGAACTTATTAAAATTGTATCCATGTTAATTTTTAGATTTGTCTGAGAAGTACAGGTACATATTTTTATTTTTACTTCAATTTTTATTGTACCTGAGTTTTTTAATGTACTTCACTCCCACCCCTTCTACTAAGGAAGTTCCAACTCCACACAGAACCAAAACCGCATATAGTAAGCAGTACTGAGTTACTGAGTATAGTACGTTCCAGAAATATGTTCGCGTTTTCCAGTGACGAAAGAGCTTTCAATATTGAATCATATTTTCGCACAGGTACTGTCCGTTTGCCTACGTCGCATCCCGATTTCCCCCACCTGCTTCTGCTCGCCCCTCGGTCAAAGCTGGGCTGTCTTAGCTCTTTTCTGAAAACATTAATTTCTCTTAGGAATTTGACGTTTACGTAATATTATACAGCTGTTTCATTTAACTTAAATAAAAGCGCCTCGTTAAGTAATTAACTGTCATGTGATTTCCTCCCTTTCTACAATCCTGCGGCATAACCATTTGGACGGACAGTAGATAGCATGTCTGAGTAATTTTATATTTTCGGGTCGGGCATAAGTGAAGATTGAATTCACAGTACGTAGAGTAGGTACAGAATTATTTCAACATGAGTTACTAGTACGAAGGACGAAACTGGCAATTGGAATTAAATGCAATAGTCTATAGTGCGATAATATGCACAAAAGAACTGAAGCCTGTATCGAAATGAACGGCCACCATTTTCAAAATTGTGTTTAAATATTCATATTATGATTATTTTTCAATTTAACTTCTTTCTCTATATTGTACGCTAATGTGCTGTAGACAGTATACACTGCATAATGAATACGTTCGCATGGATAACTCATTTCGTGAGTAAAAACACTTATTCTTAATACAGTACTGTACTTTGATTAAAGAAAAACCTAATGAAAATTATCAAACTCAAAATCGCGATATTTCCTAGTCTACGTAAATGGATGAACTACTTTTCTTCCATCCTATACCTAGTAGAGTGATTTGTGTTTTACGCCAGTATCATCGAACTCCAGTCTTGGAGGGGGGAGTAAGCGGTGTTTCCGGTTCTCTAAAGGTATAGACAGGTTAATATTAAAAATGTTAGTACAAATAAAATGATGTCCCTGTATAAGTGCACTATAAGAATGTAAGTTTTAATTTTAATGTTAATTTTTCACAAGTTGGCTTTTTTATTCAAAAGGAATATTTTCTCAACTTTTTTTCAGAAAAGTGGAATTTTCAGATATGTTTGTTTAATAGCCTTACAGTTAATAAAACAATGTTTTCGTAAATCTGATATATCGTAAATACGTATTACTGAAGATAGTGTATGAAAATATTTAAAAATATTCGCATGGAAAATGTTTATAAGGAAATGAAAATGTTTATAAGATACTGTTACGTCACAAACAAATGATATGTGCCCATGTGTTGGTAAAACGTCAGCTCTATAGCTTCAGCAGATTTCGAGATAATTTAATATTCTGATAACAGAAAGTTGAGCACCAATATCACCTAAAAGCATAATGCGATAAGAGTTGTAATATTAGTTACAGTTAAAACATATTCCTAGACAACTTTACTTTGTACTATAATATTGTTTTGATTACTTTTATAAGGCTAAAGAAGCCATCAATATCAATTTCAACTTAATCATGTCATATTCAGTGTCTTTCTTTGGAATAACACTTTCTTTATGAATGATATGTTTAATTCACTTAGTACAGTATAGTTGTAGTTATTATGGAATTTGTGTGAATATTCCTTCTTTACTCTTTATTATGTTACGAAATACGAAAAGCCTGAAATCCCATAAGGGCAACGGCCTCCTACAGGAGAGTGTAGGGTAGCTGAAGGTCTACTACACTTGGGGAGCCAAGTCCAAGAGAGCTTACACTATACACTTACAATCTAAACACATAAACAAATTATACCAACTAAACACGAAAAACAATGCAGACTAAACACATAAATTATGCAAACTAAACATCCACAAAAAAATATACAAACGAAACACATAAATTATAATTTGAACACAACTGTCCACACTAAACACACGATAAAAACAAAAACAAAAATTACACAAACTGAACCATACATAGACTTAACTCACACACAAACTAATTACACAAAAATCTATACCTATTGCACAAATAAATTGTACAGCCTAAACACACAAACTATCTAAACTAAACGCACAAAAACGATACAATTGAACGCAAAAATTATACTGACTAAATACATGAACTATACCAGCTATACACGGAATCAAACTATTCAAACTAAAACACACAAAACCATACAATTGAACACAAAAATTATACTGATTAAATACATGAACTATACCAGCTATACACGGAATCAAACTATCCAAACTAAAACACACAAAACCATAGAATTGAACTCAACTAAATACATGAACTATATCAACTATACACGGAGTCAAACTATCGAAACTAAAACACACAAAACCATACAACTGAACACAAAAATTATACTAACTAAATACATGAACTATACCAGCTATAGACGGAGTCAAACTATTCAAACTAAAACACACAAAACCATACAACTGAACACAAAAATTATACTGACTAAATACATGAACTATACCAGCTATACACGGAGTAAAAACACTATTCAAACTAAAACACACAAAACCATAAAATTGAACACAAAAATTATATTAACTAAATACATGAACTATACCAACTACACACGGAGTCAAACTATCGAAACTAAAACACACAAAACCATACAACTGAACTCAAAAATTATACTAACTAAATACATTAACTATACCAACTACACACGGAGTCAAACTATCGAAACTAAAACACACAAAACCATACAACTGAACACAAAAATTATACAAACTAAATACATGAACTATACCAGCTATACACGGAGTCAAACTATTCAAACTAAAACACACAAAACCATACAATTGAACACAAAAATTATACTGACTAAATACATGAACTATACCAGCTATACACGGAGTAAAAACACTATTCTAACTAAAACACACCAAACCATAAAATTGAACACAAAAATTATATTAACTAAATACATGAACTATACCAGCTATACACGGAGTAAAAACACTATTCAAACTAAAACACACAAAACCATAAAATTTAACACAAAAATTATACTAACTAAATACATGAACTATACCAACTACACACGGAGTCAAACTATCGAAACTAAAACACACAAAACCATACAACTGAACACAAAAATTATACTAACTAAATACATGAACTATACCAGCTATAGACGGAGTCAAACTATTCAAACTAAAACACACAAAACCATACAACTGAACACAAAAATTATACTGACTAAATACATGAACTATACCAGCTATACACGGAGTAAAAACACTATTCAAACTAAAACACACAAAACCATAAAATTGAACACAAAAATTATATTAACTAAATACATGAACTATACCAACTACACACGGAGTCAAACTATCGAAACTAAAACACACAAAACCATACAACTGAACTCAAAAATTATACTAACTAAATACATTAACTATACCAACTACACACGGAGTCAAACTATCGAAACTAAAACACACAAAACCATACAACTGAACACAAAAATTATACTAACTAAATACATGAACTATACCAGCTATACACGGAGTCAAACTATTCAAACTAAAACACACAAAACCATACAATTGAACACAAAAATTATACTGACTAAATACATGAACTATACCAGCTATACACGGAGTAAAAACACTATTCAAACTAAAACACACAAAACCATAAAATTTAACACAAAAATTATACTAACTAAATACATGAACTATACCAACTACACACGGAGTCAAACTATCGAAACTAAAACACACAAAACCATACAACTGAACACAAAAATTATACTAACTAAATACATGAACTATACCAGCTATAGACGGAGTCAAACTATTCAAACTAAAACACACAAAACCATACAACTGAACACAAAAATTATACTGACTAAATACATGAACTATACCAGCTATACACGGAGTAAAAACACTATTCAAACTAAAACACACAAAACCATAAAATTGAACACAAAAATTATATTAACTAAATACATGAACTATACCAACTACACACGGAGTCAAACTATCGAAACTAAAACACACAAAACCATACAACTGAACTCAAAAATTATACTAACTAAATACATTAACTATACCAACTACACACGGAGTCAAACTATCGAAACTAAAACACACAAAACCATACAACTGAACACAAAAATTATACTAACTAAATACATGAACTATACCAGCTATACACGGAGTCAAACTATTCAAACTAAAACACACAAAACCATACAATTGAACACAAAAATTATACTGACTAAATACATGAACTATACCAGCTATACCATAAAATTGAACACAAAAATTATATTAACTAAATACATGAACTATACCAGCTATACACGGAGTAAAAACACTATTCAAACTAAAACACACAAAACCATAAAATTTAACACAAAAATTATACTGACTAAATACATTAACTATACCAGCTATACACGGAATTAAACTATCCAAAATAAAACACACAAAACCATACAACAGAACACAAAAATTATACTAACTAAATACATGAACTATACCAACTATACACGGAATCAAACTAACCAAACTGACACACACAAAAAGAAATATATAAACAATATACAACTATACACAGTTTACATAGTGTTCATAATTTCTTCTGTTATTAACGTTTAAAATACAACTGCAATATTCGGCAAAGAAATAGATGTTATTATTTTTGTTTTATAGACAATATAGAAAATAACAAACAGAAAGAAGTCATATAAAAATAACGACATAAAATTTCACGTTCGGTTTGAAGCTTGTGCACCATTGTTTTCTTAATCCAACAGGCTGCTTATTCCTCCTAGCATACCAAGCGCTTAATGCCCGCGCACGACGTCAAGGTGAGAAAAATGCTCTTGCTTTGACATCACTGATTTAGTAGGTGAGGTATTATGTCCACACCCTATACCTAATTAAAGATTAATAGCGTCATCATAGTAACAGAAATTCTTACCAGATTTATCGGAAGTCATGCGCATAAATATTTCTCGTTACAAATTTATGTCACTGAAATCTGAAGCCCCAGAAACCGCTATTTTCAACTCATACAATTCATTCTATCTAGCTGAAAGTTCGTAATTATAACGTTCAGATACCCAGTTCGTAATTTACGTTTAACGCAAAGCGATATTTTTTTTTCCTCGCTGCTTGGTCTCTCTCCTTGCATAGCTGTCACTGCCAGCATCCCCATGCAGCAATGTTCATACCACACAGACCGCCTGTCTCTATTCGGAGCACTTTGAGCGATTCTCTGAATACATCCATCAAAAGAGGCAGATTACAGGCACACTATGTTGAATACGAAATTTTCATAAAAGCCATCTTTATATGTATTCAGCTACAAAATTTCAACTGAAATGTAGTATACAGTAAAATTATTAGTGAAAATAAAACTATTTTCGCGAATGAATATGGAAATATTGCAACTAAATACAGCCCAATCATCACGAAATTGTGACAAAAATTATAATTTTTCTCTTGTGGAATATTCTCCTTAACCATGGATGGGCAACTCGTGCTCCCAAAGTGCTAAAAAACCTTGAAAGAGAGAAATGTAGACGGAGCTAGCCACAGCATTTATAAGTTATTTGTATAATTTCAAGGGAAAAATTGTTCCGGGGCCGGGTATCGATCCCGGGACCTCTGGTTGAACGTACCCGGCCCCAGAACAATTTTTCCCTTGAAATTATTCAAATCTGCTTTACAGGGAGCTTTACATGAAAGACTAGATTTGCATAATATATACGTCACTGTGTACGTTAACAGAAAAACACAATTCCAAGTCACACAGAGATTGTGTGCATTCGATGTGGGTCTCTGGCGTTTCGTCAGCCCACGCGAGTTGTGTGGATATAAAGGGAAGAATTGAGACGGTGTCGGATGGAGTTCCCGGGTAGCTCAGTTGGTAGAGCGCTGGTACGTTCAACCAGAGTCCCGGGATCGATACCCGGCCCCGGAACAATTTTTCCCTTGAAATTATTCAAATCTGCTTTACAGGGAGCTTTACCTGAAATACTAGATTTGAAGTTGTTTGTAGTTTCGCTGCAAAAGCCACGGTGCGCTCTGGCGGCTCATGCAGGTGATCGTGATATCTATTCCATGATTTGAATTTCAGAATGACGCATAGTACAGTAATTATAGTAATTTTAGACAGACTATACCTGAACAAATAACTAAATTATATTATTTTCTAGTTTTGTAAATTAGTTTAGTACTGGAAACACTAACTGAATAAAACCTTTTCAGGATACAGCAAATATAGCTGCAAAACTTATTTATTATTACACTATTTGTTAATATTTCTTGTTATATGTCTCGTTTGAAACATAGAACGCGAGAATTTACAAGTCTTTATACATTATAGAGTATATCTCTGTTCTCAGAAAGATAATAATCTGTATTCGCAAACAATAACAAATTCAAGGAACTATTTTTTACATGTCAGGCTGATGAAATAAACTTACTTCTGAGCTCTTTCTTTACTTTGATAGCTTTTACACTTCTTTCGTGTATTAAACTCTGTCTCAAGCACATACAGTATATATGGAGGCAAAGAGTATATTTGGAAATTCTGACTTTGGCAACATTACGAACAGTTCGATTCCTGATTTTGCTAGAATCTGAGTGGCGTGCTGTTCAATAGATTTATTAATTCAAACTATAAATGTTCAGGATTTTCTATCGACGTAAGCCAATAAGATTTCAGAAAAATTTCGATTCCTTGTCAATTGTCACAGTTTCTCCAAACTTAGCAGTGAATTCTGCTGTAGATCTTAAAATGTTATGTTTTATTTAACGACGCTCGCAACTGCAGAGGTTATATCAGCGTCGCCGGATGTGCCGGAATTTTGTCCCGCAGGAGTTCTTTTACATGCCAGTAAATCTACTGACATGATCCTGTCACATTTAAGCACACTTAAATGCCATCGACCTGGCCCGGGATCGAACCCGCAACCTTGGGCATAGAAGGCCAGCGCTATACCAACTTGCCAACCAGGGCGACTGTAGGTCTTAAAGTAAGGTCTTATATTTCATAAGAAAATTTTCTTATCATTCTTCAAGATAGTTTATAATCAAACAAAATGAAAATCAAGATTTCAGGTATAACTCCCTGTAAATTGATTTGAATAATTTCGAGGGGAAAAAATTGTTCAAACAAAATGAAGTTGTCAGTATTCTACATGATACTACCACATTTCAAATTTATCCATAAATGTTCTTAGCTAGTCGATTATATGTCGTGCAATTCTGTAACTCGCACGCACAACGTGCTAATGATATTTGATATCAGTCTCACCTTGTTGATATCCCATTTTTACCTTTAGCTGTTGTAAAGCAGATGCACCCAGCATTTCTTTACTAAAACCTCCAATGTTTATTTGTATCATAAAATGTCATGCGTAAGAAAATGTAATAGAATAAATGCCTTACCTCCCTTCTTAATTAAAAAATTCTCTTTTAACTCATAAATAAAGGGAAATGATTTGGGAATTATATTGTTTTTCATTTAAAACGAGCCGCCACTTACTGCAGACGCGATCGAACTTGTATCTTGAAAGAACCTCACACAGACAGTACAGCTAGTACAGAGTCCGTTCTACCTGCACTGAGATTGTTTTGACACTTTGAGACCACGAGATGCCCACCCATGTCCATAACCGTTAGAAAATCTCACCGTGCAAGAACTGGCCCGGGTTCAAATCCTTTATGGGAAAAGATACCGGGTTGAGGTTCTTCCGAGGTTTTCTCCCAACCAATTGATGCTGGGGTAACTTCCAGCGTTCTATCTCGGACTCTTTTTCGCTTTCATAAGACAGTTTGGCTTCATGAAGGCAAAAAGTACCAGAGATGCAATTGGATTGTTATGAACAATAAGCGAAAGATAACTAAACAAGATTAAAGAAGTATCTATAATATTTATGGATCTAGAAAAGACGTTTTACAGAGTGGATTGGAATAAACAGATACTTATTACTTACTGGCTTTTAAGGAACCCGGAGGTTCATTGCCGCCCTCACATAAGCCCGCCATTGATCCCTATCCTGAGCAAGATTAATCCAGTCTCTATCATCATATCCCACCTCCCTCAAATCCATTTTAATATTATCCTCCCATCTACGTCTCGGCCTTCCCAAAGGTCTTTTTCCCTCCGGCCTCCCAACTAACACTCTATATGCATTTCTGGATTCGCCCATACGTGCTACATGTCCTGCCCATCTCAAACGTCTGGATTTAATGTTCCTAATTATGTCAGGTGAAGAATACAATGCGTGCAGTTCTGTGTTGTGTAACTTTCTCCATTATCCTGTAACTTCATCCCTCTTAGCCCCAAATATTTTCCTAAGCACCTTATTCTCAAACACCCTTAACCTATGTTCCTCTCTCAAAGTGAGAGTCCAAGTTTCACAACCATAAAAACAACTGGTAATATAACTGTTTTATAAATTCTAACTTTCAGATTTTTTGACAACAGACTGGATGATAAAAGCTTCTCAACCGAATAATAACAGGAATTTCCCATATTTATTCTGTGTTTAATTTCCTCCCGAATATCATTTATATTTGTTACTGTTGCTCCAAGATATTTCAACTTCTCCACGTCTTCAAAAGATAAATTTCCAATTTTTATATTTCCATTTCGTACAATATTCTGGTCACGAGACATAATCATATACTTTGTTTTTTCGGGATTTACTTCCTAACCTATCTCTTTACTTGCTTCCAGTAAAATTCCCGTGTTTTCCCTAATTGTTTGTGGATTTTCTCCTAACATATTCACGTCATCCGCATAGACAAGAAGCTGATGTAACCCGTTCAATTCCAAGCCCTCTCTGTTATCCTGGACTTTCCTAATGGCATATTCTAGAGCAAAGTTAAAAAGTAAAGGTGATAGTGCATCTCCTTGCTTTAGCCCACAGTGAATTGGAAACGCATCTGACAGAAACTGACCTATACGAACTCTGCTGTACGTTTCACTGAGACACATTTTAATTAATCGAACTAGTTTCTTGGGAATACCAAATTCAATAAGAATATCATATAAAACTTCTCTCCTAACTGAGTCATATGCCTTTTTGAAATCTAGATAGGGATCCTAGACAAAATTGGCGTGGATTCGAAAGAGAGCACGCTGCTCAGTTACCTTTATATGACATGAGTCAAAATCAGGATAGAGAAAGAAATGTCAGAAGGAGGTGAAATATAGAGAGGAGTACGATAAGGATGTACTTGATCACCTTTCATATCGATAAACTTATGAATCAGACATCAGGAAAGACTATTGCAAAAACACTTCCAAAAACTATAATTAGTTCGACTAAGTTGTGCGTATTACCACAGTTCACAGTATTAGATCATCACATTCGTTTCGATTAAGTTACGACGTCAACAATGGATATAATAAATTTTATTTACTATCTAATAACATTATATTAGTGATGGATATTATTTCATACCAATAACGTTATACTTATTTAAGGGGAGAGGATGGTATTGTTTGGTGAAAAATGAGTAAATTAAAAAAAAAATGTTTTCTCTAAAATACTCTGTGATATGTGTGGAATGCATAACGTAACATTTTGTGGATATTTGTGCCCTTATCGGATGTTGAGTGGCCATTTTTAAACTTACTGCGTTATGGATTTTTAAATCACTCGCCCAATTTTTTTGTTGTTTCCGGTAAATTAAATTTTCAAAAAAAAATATATATATATTTCTTTAAAAATTCTTTGATATGTGTGGAATGCATTGCATAACATTTTGTGAGTATTTGTGCCCTTATCGGATGTTGAGACGTCATTTTTAAACTTCCTGCGCTATGGATTTTTAAACCACACGCCCGTTTTTATCGGTTTCCAGTAACTTCATTTTTTTTTGCTACATTGCCAGACAAAAATGGATATAATTTCTGAACTATTAAAGATACATGCATGAAATTTAGAACATACATTCTGTAGACTATTAGGAAAGTTTTCTCTGTAACAGAATTTTGTTAGTTGATTTCATTTAAAAAATACGTCTGTTTGTTTGCAAGAAAGGAAATCAGAAAATTGTTATTAAATTTTAATTGTTTATTTTACAAACGTAGTAACTAATATCAAAATTCTGTTACAGACAGTTTGTAGAACATGCATTTGCAAATAAATTGCAAAACCCTGTTTGAATCTATCTTTAAAAACGGTTTAGATATATCGGTTTTAATACAATCCTGCATTGGGTATACTTTTTTCAAATTTGGGCCCCCAAATAATTTTTTTATAATATTTTTATTTGGTTGAGTTGCCACAGCTATGAGCTCTCTACATACAAAAAATTAATATTTTACACCAAATAGGGAAAAAGTTAAAAAAAAAAATACCTTCCTCTCCCCTTAAACTAATATTAACTGTTTGCTAGATATAGGTACCTACTCATGTAATTGTTTTCGTAATTTTACTAACGTTATAAGCAGTATAACGCAAATAAAATAAGAAAAGAAAATTTTATTCTGAGAAAACTATAGGTTTTCTATTCATTTAAGTTCGCCCTGTTTTGTTCCTCAGGGGAATAATCAAGTTAAATTCAACGGGTAGGTGTGCAAAAAACAAATGAATACTAACATTTGATGTGTTTTATTAGTATAGAAAATTATTTCCAATAATGGTCCGATTATTAATTTACGTTTAATTTAAAACTTATGTTTGTGACGGAAGACGGTGAAACCGACGGCCGCCGCAAAACCTGTCTCTCCGGAAGCAACATCACCACCACAACCATCATCATTTGGTAAGTCCAGCGCTTCACCAACCAAGACGATCGACGACTTACATACACTAAAGACCATGGCACCGATCACTGCTAATAGAGCAGTAGTGATCACAAACGCTGACCCCGACCTACTGGACGCAGTGACTCCACGGAAACCCACAACGACCTTGACTTTAAACAAAACCACGAGAGCCTACGTTTTTTCCTCCCGAGAAAACTTACGGCAGATGACTTTAATGCATCCACGACAATTCGGGAAGCACGCCCGATACCAAACTCCACCAACCGCCACTCTCCTCGGACCTTGGGAACTACCAGGCCACCCATCCCATCCCTCCTCCACCCCACCCCCCTCTCTATTGGACAGTGAATCTTCTTCTTCTTCTTCTTCTGAGGAAGAGGCAGAGGTTACTTCCATTCCACAAGAGGGGCCCTCAGAAGGGCCGGCTCCAAAACCTAGAGCAGAGAGGTCTCCTGTCCCTAAACCCACAGCAGAGAAGTCTCCCAACGGACCACCTCCCAGCTCTGAGGCGTCGTCTCACGAATCCTCAGAAGGGAAGCGGTCCAACAGGCGCAAACCAATTCCCACAAAAGTATCCGGTTCGACTCCGGCAAGCCCCACTTCTCCCACTCCTCCTAACACCGCACAAGGACCCAAGACAAGGACAGTACTGAAAATACTGAACCACACAAAAAACGGCAACAACCCACTACACATAGAGCGACTAATGAAACAGTACCGACTCGACATTCAAACTCCACGACAGTTCTGGGCACACACTACCAAGACAACTACACTCACATTCGCCACGATTGACGACGCGGAGAAGTTCGCTAGGGCAATTCCCCTGTACAACTTCGGTCCGTCCGCAGAAATCAACATTACGCCTAGTGAATCAAGACAGAAACAGACCCGAAATAAAGAGATCAGTGTCGTCATGAAAAATGTCGACACGCTGATCTCTGAGGACGAACTAATGCAGATCCTGGCTGTAACACATCCAGGCATCACACGCATTAAGAGAATTATCTCCGCACAGACAGACAAACCCACCAACTTAGTTAGAATTTTCACAAATGACATCACCACAGCAGACAAATTACTAGAAGGAATTAAACTTGCAGGACGGTACTACAGAGTAGAGCCATCACACGAGACAATCTTCCACCGACCGTGCCTTAACTGTGCACAATACGGCCATACAAGGACAAACTGCGACAAGCCAAAGACTTGTTTTAAGTGCGGCAAAAATCCCGACCTGTGCAACCACAACCGCCTATCCCAGATTAGGTATTGCGCCACGTGCAACAGCGACACCCATTATACGGGCCAAGCTCGCTGTCCAAAATATCCAAGGACTAATCTCATAACCTCCACCGATCCCACGCACGTCCCCATAGACACCCACAAACCAATACCGAAACCTATACCCAAACCATCACAGTCCGTTTTCAACCCAACACTTCCCAAACCCGAATTGTCTTATGCGGATGCAGCTAAGACAACGACAACCAAGACAAACACTACAGACGATCCACAGACAGAAAAAACAACTACGGAACAGCTGGTCGAGGGGGTTCTACGTTCTGCTATGCAGAAAATAGAATCCTACATTGACCGGCAACTAAACAGACTACAGGACGAAATAGTGACATTCACTATTTCTTTACTCACTACTGACACAAACCCTACGAAACGACACACGACACTTGCCACAGCCAACCAGGCAGCCAGACGGCTTCTACGGAAACGAGTAGCCCACCACTTTGTTGGTAACAGGTTACGAGTTTCCCTAGCGCCACTACAAAAACGTGACTAGGACAGAACTGACCAGAGCACTGGACTCTCCACCTCTCATTAATATCTGCGAGGCATGGTGCTCACTTCACTTCATTCATTTCATTCACAATTCAACTGATAGCGTATACATGTTCATAAAATCATTCACAGGGGAAATACACTACTGTTAGATGAGAGGGCAAACGGCTTATAGCTGGGTACCTCGATCTAAAGTTAGCGAATTGCTTGTCGAGGAACCAATGGAGGCATGGGATGCTTACCCTGCCTGCCATTTTAAACATCATTCATTCTTTCTTCGTCCCCATTCATTCATTCATTCATTCACTAATATTATCTAAATATAATACAATTCCTTGACATAATTTTAAATTTTGAAATTATTCATATTGATAACCTTATGAATCAGACATCAGGAAAAAATGTTGCAAAAACACTTCCAGTTCCATATAGTTCAAATAAGTTATTGTGTGTACTACCACAGTTCACAGTATTAGATCTTGACATTCGTTTCGATTAAGTTACGACGTCAACAATAGATTTTTATTTTATTTTAGTTTGTTACCTAACGCCGCTGTATCAACTACTAATTTATTTAGCGTCGATGAGATTGGTGATAGCGAGATGATATTTGGCGAGACGAGGCCCATGATTCGCCATAGATTACCTTGCATTCACATTACGGTTGGGTAAAACCTCGGAAAAAACCCAACCAGGTAATCAGCCCAAGCGGGGATCGAACACGCGCCCAAACGCAACTTCAGACCGGTAGACCAGCGCCTTAACCGACTGAGCCACGCCGGTGGCTTCAACAATGGATATAATAAGATTTTTTTGACTACTTAATAACATTATATTAGTGATGGATATTATTTCATACCAGTAACGTTATACTTCTTTAAACAATATTAACTCTTAGCTAGATATAGGTACCTACCAGAGGTCTGCATCGGACGTTTTCGCTCGAGCGCCAAGTAGTTCATAGCATAATCCGATAGGAAGCGCACATGCATGAAGGGTAAAATTGTCGCGAGCGATAAATCCTCGAACGGTATAAGCCGAGCGATAGATATTCGTTCTTGTTACAGTGATGAACTGTGTAGTAACATCATAGATGTTCATCATTTCAAAACTTTGCAGTGTTCAACTAACCTCTCCATAGTACAACTACAAAACTTGCTTTAAAATGTAATATAAACGTTGTGGGTAAATGTTTTTTTTTTCCACACAGGAGTGATTTTGTTTTTGCCACATCTAATAGATGTTATTGGATGTAAATGTAATTACGGTACTATAAACGGAGAACACAATCACGATAATGCAAGAAATGTGTCAAGTTTTCTAGTAATAATAATAATAATAATAATAATAATAATAATAATAATAATATTAATAATAATAATCTCTAATAATTAGTGTATCAATCTTTGCGTCTGTAACATTTGTGCAGCTTGATTATTCGTTTTATTATATTTTCTGTGACGTTATCTCTGTACTAATATTGTTATTAATTTACTGCTATATAGTAATACTTTGTAAAACGTTTCTACATTGTCACAGTATATACGCGGAACACTGTGTATGGACCTATCATATTATATAAGTGGTAAATCAAATATTGAATAATTATTAATTAGCAATAATAACTGTATATCGACGTTTTTCATACTATTTTATTTATAACTTCATGTTACTCTTTTGGTACGTTTGTCATGAACGCAGAAAGTAAAGCCTTATTTTTACCTGTGAGCAAAACATATGTGTATCTTATCTGTCGCCTTCCATACAAGATAAGACATGTCGGTGAGATGACCTCGTACTGTGCTTCTTTTTATTACGAGCGCATCACGACCGATCGTATCTCACTCGAGCGTGCGACATTCGACCGAGTTCAAGCGAGCGATTTAACTCCAATGCAGCACTCTGGTACCTACTAATGTAACTGTTTTCGTAATTTTACTAACGATATAAGCAATATAACGCAAATAAAATAAGAAAATAATTTTTTTTCTAAGAAAACTACAATGTTTGACCCTTTGAACATTTTTTACCGTCCCCGAAGACTTTGAAAAGGACGGCACTTATACCCCTTACACCCTGTATATGCTTAATAATTATTTTACTAGGTTAAATTCTAAATTTAAGTACGGAAACACATCAAAACTCTTACAAACACAAATAATGTTATAAGTTAAAGTTTAATGTGAGTTTTCGCGTAATTAGTTCCGTATGTTAAATGTAGCTGTTTCATCACTTGAACCCTGGAGCAATATTGGAATGAGGCAGACGGGGGATGGCGCAGACGCAGTTAATAAGTTATTCATAGGGAATATAACCTATGTTCATTAGGCTGAAAGTAGCACACACTGTCGTGTGTTTAGATAGTCTGTAACCGCCGTATGCGACCTACATTTAGGAAGCTCCACGAGAAAGAAATGCAGAATGTAGCGTACATACTCTGAATACATAAATGAATATGCTATTTAATGCATATGAAGTTTAACGTTACTGCTGTTCTATAATTCAATTCCTAAATCAGGTTTTACATATCACTATCAACACCATCATCATACTGTCTTACTAATAAACCGTGTATAGAAATATACGTTACAAGAGCGGTATGTTGACGTTTTCATGGTAGAGGAAAAGATTGAAAAAGCGAAACGTAGTTGAGCTTTTTCAATTTCCGAGAACATGAAAACAAACATACCGCTCGTGTATCGTACATTATTTTGTGCGAAGATCGTTTATTACATACCTGAAAGACGAATTTCTAATTAGTTGCAATGAAATCTCCATGTTGGTTTCTGTTTAATGACGGCAACTTCGGAAAACCAAAATATCTTTCTTCAACATTGTTGCTATAAAATGTGTTCTGTGTTTACTATACTCCAACAGGCCGTGATATACGTCTGTCTTTTTTTCCCCCAGTCCATAAATGTGAACTTAAAACAAACGGTAAGGTTTATGTAATGATTTATTTTTCATTTTAATATTTTAACAATATTATTTATATAACATATTGCAGTAATAATATCCGCATCTGGAATCTTGTTGATTTTTTCAAGGCTTCCTTAATGTTACTTGTATCAGGAATGCAATAAGTTTCGTGGAGTAGTAGACTTTACTTAATTTTTGCAAATATTTAAAAACAATAATTAACATTGCAATTTAGGTAAAATTGCAGTGGTAAGTTTCCAATTTATAATTATTACTATGTTAAACGTCTCTAAAAACAATATGTTAAAAGCCTAAAGCAGTAAAATGAATGTCGCGCTTAAGCGGTAAGAAGAGGGAAATTGTTATGTGTGTTACGTTGGGAATACTGAATGTGGTATTTCACACTTACCGCGTATTGGTTCTGTGCGGAAAACAAGCAAATACGCACGATCTCGCACAACAGTTTTTATACGAGATTTATGCAGAGTTGAGACAGAAAACTTTACAAATAAACCATGCATAAGCAATGGATTTATAAACAGTCTGTCACTATTGCTTTGCAGAAGTTAAATACACGAAACCCCTTGTTTAAATGTTGTAAGTATATAGAGAAAAAATGGCTCCCCTCTAACAGCTGTTCATATCGACTGTCACTTTATGATGGTTGCCTTGTAACCACAGGAGAACAAACCAAAGAGTACAGAATAATTAGAATAATATTGCTGTAGCACAGTCTACTATTTACAGTCGCGAAGCTTGGGATGATTTTTTGAATTTCTCGCGATAGTTGCTAGCCGCTTGGAGCGCTGTGTGTACTAGGAACAATAGACTGTGTCACTAACATCGTGATCTAATATAGGCCGTAAGGCAGACCATGTGATTCGCTTAACCCGATCACGAAGTGCGGCGTTTCAACCATATAAATTAGTTAGAATGCATAAAAAATAACATATATTTCTCTAAAATGTAGTGTAATTGCATTAATAAAATTTAAAACAATGATTAGGAGACACTTCAGACATAATTCCTTGCGTGTTAAGGTGTACTGTAATATTATTTTTGGTGTGAAAATTACGTTGTTCGTATATGTAATAGACCTGCCTTTATTTCGATTAAATATTGCGAAATTCTTGTACATTCATTTACGCACGATTCAATAATTTTCAGTTGCACCGCACGAATATTTAGATATGTTGAAATTATAGGACATGTTTACTGTACCAGTTGCCCCTTTCTGTCTAATTTTAATGGTCTCCAATGCCCTGCCATTCACATGAAAATATTATAGGTAATGTTTACTATATCTTATATTCGTAAATTCGCAAATTATACATTATAATTAAGCATAATGCCATGTATGACACTCCGCACATTCAATTTATCCGTATTTTAATACTACAATTGAGTATTGAATTATTGTACTGTATTTATCTACTACCTAAGAGACGAAGTAAAATCGTACGTACACTAATTTCATGAGAGTGGTATGATAAATTTTCTGTCTTTATCAAGGAAGGTAGATGTGCTATATTAAAATCGTAATGTAAATACTTTTTTACTAAACCTCAAAATAGCTTCCATTCTAAACTTAAAATGTTGATGCGAAAAGATTATGTTGACATGTAAAATTCTCTTCATATTAAAATAGCACAGTTTTGTAAAATATTTCTGCAACATTTTATGCAACCATGTACATCATCATCATCATCATCATCATCATCATCATTTAGTTGTGCTGGTCTAACAACACGTGCAACATGATGTTCAGTAGAAATATTCCTCTCAAGAAATTTAGTGATCCCCATTTTAGAGGTTTTCTTAAGAAATTCTCTCGATACAAAAACTGTTTAAGCGATAGGCGAAGACGATTCAGCTTCGACAACTTACGAGAATATATCGTCGTTTACTGCAACGCTGGTAATTGCATCAATGATGACGAGGACTGAACTTGCAAGGTATGTACTACAGTACTACAGTACGTTATTTTTCTTGTCCTTCTGACTGTACGGAGATACAGTAGCATGTTGACGTCGTCTGTTTACGTTTAAAACCTGTTGCGCCAATGGTCTGAGTGAAAAAAAATGTAATATATAGTAAATGTGCACCTACATTCAACGATAAGTCATCCCACATCCACTGTCTACTCATACCCATATATTTCTGAGATACTGTAATGAAATTTTGAATGTTAGTATCTTTTTTCACACCCTAACAACATGATAGTTATTTACGACATGAGCATCGTAATGTTTCATATTACAATAAGAGTTTAATAAGTAGTCGAATATTGTGCTTTGTAAATTTCAATTCATTCCAAAATGTTTAATATTCCGCATTTGTGGTTAATATGTAAAATTTTTGTACCTAATGTTATGTTCGTAAGATAATATTGGCTATTATATGTTACGATCTCTAAATAATTGGATTATCAGAGTGAAAATTCCTAACTTCAGTATGATTTCTTAACTTCAAAATGATTGTTTTATTCTCATATAATCTGTAGTTATTACGACATTCATTTCATGCATTTATACAGGGGCATCATTTTATTTTAACTTCAATTTTTATTGTACCTAAGATTTTTAATGTACTTCACTCCAACCCCATCAACTAATGAAGTTCAAACTGTCCTCCACACAGCACCCAGGCCGCATATAGTAAACAGTACTGAGTTAGTGAGTATAGTGCGTTCCAGAAATATGTTCGCGTTTTCCAGTGACGAAAGAGCTTTCCATAATGAATCATATTTTCGCACAGGTACTATCGTCCGTTTGCGTACGTCGCAACCCGATTTCCCCTAACTGCTTCTGCTCGTCCCTCTGTAAAGGCTAGTGGCTGGGCTGTCTTAGCTATTTTCTGAAAACATTAATTTCTGTTAGGAATTGGACGTATACGTAATATTATACAACTGTTTAAAATAACTTAAATAAAAGGGCTTCGTTAAATAATTAACTGTCAAGTGATTTCTCCCCTTTCTACCATCCTGCGACATAACCACTTGGACGGACAGTAGATAGCATGTGTGAATAATTTTATCTGTGCAGGTCGGGCAGAAGTGAAGATTGAATTTACAGTACGTAAAGTACTCTTTTATAGAGTAGATACAGAATTATTTCAACATGAGTTACTAGTACGAAGGACGACACTGGTAATTGGAAATAGATGCAATAGTCTATAGTGCGATAATATGCACAAAAGAACTAAAACCTAAATCGAAATAAAAGGTAAACATTTAAAAAAATTGTGTTTAATTATCCATATTATGATTATTTTACAATTTAACTTCATTCTCTATAGTGTACGCTAATGTCCCGTAAACAGTATAATATACACTGCATAATGAATACGTTCCCATGGATATCTCAGTTCGTGAGTAAAAACACTTTTTTTAATAATGCACAGTGTTTTGATTAAACAAAATCCTAATGGAAATGATCAATCCCAAAATTGCAATATTTCTTAGTTTACGTAAATGGATGAACTACTTTTTTTCCCTCCTATACCTAGTAAAGTAATTTATTTATATTTTATGCCAGTATCATCGAACTCCAGTCGTGGAAGGGGGTAGCAAACGGTGTTTCCGGTTCTCACCATTAATCCAAAAGTATAGCCAGGTTAATATTAAAAATGTTATTAAAAATAAAATGATGTCCCTGTAGTTCTCTCTATATGCGACAGTTACTTTTTCAAACACACCATGAAAGTTTAAATCATAAGAAACGTATTGCATTTTGTGAGTTAAAAACGAAGCAAAATTCACCATAGACGCGTTAATATGCTATTAAAACAATCATTACAATAATTACCTGACTGATTTTAATGAATTTCGGATTTGAGATAATGGGATTAGAAATTTTAATGCAGCCTACGTAACCTGATTGTTATACACGAAGATTAAATTATAATTGTTTACCAGGCACAAGCCTACACCCTGCATTTTATTCCAACACGCGCAGACAAAGGCGTTATTTACGTGTGTATAAAGGTGCATTGTTAGCGAGATCCTATTTGCAGCGAACAATTACTGATTAAATTATACCTCAGCACAATTATTGCATATCCTAGTTTGAAAATCAGACTAGAGAATAATAGGCCAAAAGAACAGAAATATTGCGATGGCAGTTTGGCAATTTGAATCATGTCAAATCGACATCAGAACTCAAGACAATAAAAATGCGTTATTAGCGACAAATTTCTGTTTAATTAATCACACATATTTAAATATTGATAAATTTTAAGTTTTGTGTATCGTAAATTTAATTCTTTTTTTTTTCGTTAAAATGCACACAGAATTTTACACACGTAAAGATTTACTTCCTCTCCAAAAAAAAAAAAAAAATAGTCCAAAATCTGACGAAATTACTCATTTCTTCTTTGCGCCATTTCAAGGATGGATCGATTCTTGGTGTAAACATTTACAATTTCCCCTCAATTTAATTCAAAATTCACTAACTATTTTCTTACAGTTAAATAAAAGGAATGCAGAAGGAACAAAAAAAAATTGGGTCAGAGGGCAAAAATTGTGCGAAAAATTCATATATTCCTTTGACAAGCATTTCTTCGCTTCACATTGACCTATAGAGTATTCCATCTTAAGAAAAAAGCATTGGTCTTACGGGTCTTGGATAGTACACTGTTGCCGCAAGATGCCTCCGTTAGAACAAGTGAGGTACAGTATCTCTATCTCACTCTCTTACTAATACGTAAAGCAGTGATGTCATAGTGATGAGAGCGATAGATATTAATGATAGTGACAGTAATGGTAGTGATGATAGTGACAGTGATTATGATAGTCATTAATAGACTTCGTTGAATTGCCACACGCAGCATGCAATCAGGTTGCCGATGTACGGTAGTATAGAGGAGGTGAGCGACCGCCCGGTTTCGTAGTATAAGCAGTTCATGTTAAGAGTTGTGACCGGTCCAAATAGATAAAGCAGCTTGGGTAAATCTATGTAAGCACTTGCTTTTGCATTACTGTGGTTGGAATAGTCAAAGCTTAACATTTGTTCAGTGCAGACAAGAATTAAATCAAACATACCACAATGAGAGTGTTGCTGTTCCAAACAATTGCCCCTGAAATATATCCTTACCCCCGCAGCCAGTCTTGACCCGTTGGAAAACGTGCCTGGATGCTGTTAATTATTATGCAGAACATTAGGGAAAAATAATGGAGGTAATTGATAAATTGGATAGCACAGACAGTTCTGCTGTTGCAGCTGTAAAATCATTGCCTTTTCAGCAGCTATTGGAAGATATTCTGTTCATTCATTCTAATTTTAAAATCGTGTCCAAAAGCATCATACTATTAGAATCGTCTAAACTACAACTCTCAGAAGCCCTTAATTTAGTGTATAAAGTTCTCACAAACCGTTTTCCAAAGTAACAATTCACTAATTTCAGAAAAAGTGAAATGTAAGTTCAGAAACATTATTGTTAAAAATTCTGCCTATTTACAACTTCGTATTATAAATGATATACCATCAGGTCACGACAAGACGTCTGAAATTGGTGTACTAAAAAGTAGTGACTTTCCGTTCTTCAAATATGCACCTATTACATCGTGTGATGTTGAACGTACATTTTCCCAATATAAAAACTGTTTGAGTGACCATCGGAGGAGGTTCACTTTGCAGTCGCTCAAAATGTACGTAACTCTTCACTGCACATATTTAAGGACGATGTGAGTATATTACATTAAATTTTAAGAGTTAATATATCTCACTATAAAATAATTGTGTATTTACATGTTTAGACATTTCCTCCTTCAAAGATCATTCATTATATTTCTTGAATGCAGGATACAGATTTTATTGTAACCGCAGTATACTGCTCAGTGTTTACATTAGAGGCACACTCCATTCGTCGCACGTCACCTTCTCATACAGTCTATACCGCGTGCGTAGTAAACCTTACGATTCTCATGGCAATTCCACGAAGTCTGGTCATTAACAATGATGACGGCATAGAGAGTAATAATAGGGCATTGACGGTGGTATGATAGTGACAGTGGTAATACTGATGATTATAGTGACAGTGATGATAGTGACTAATGGTAATGGTGATAGTGACAGTGATGGTAGTTATGATTTTGATAGTGACTATTGGAAATGACTGTGATAGTGATGATGGTGATAATGGTGATCATAGTGGCAGAAGGGATAGTGATAATGATGATGCTGACTGTGATTATGATTGTTGTATTGTTGGTAGTGTTGCGGGTGATGGTGAAAATTATTGATGTCCTTGCTAATACCCCACCAGTAGACCAAATTATCCTATGCTTTGAGATAAGACATAGGCTACTTCTACGAAACTTTAAGGCAGTGATGTCAACTGACGCCCACAGGAGCAAGCACGCGCTTTAGAGTCAGGATAGCCTGATCGCTTTACAGCGGAAAGGAAAAAGAGAGACGAAAGAGGTAGTATATGCCGCTTGGGTCGAGCTGTATACAGGGATGGCCAGCACTGATTCAATGGATAAAGGGAAGAGAACTTATTAAAACTGTATCCTTGTTAATTTTTAGATTTGTCTGAGAAGTATAAGTGCATTATAAGAATGTAACTTTTAATTTTAATGTTCATTTTTCACAAGTGTCACAAGTATTCAATAGGAACATTTTACCAACTTTTTTTTGCAGAAAAGTGAAATTTTCAGATATGTTTGTTTAGTAGCCTTACAGGTACTAAAACAATGTTTTCGTAAATCTAATATATCGTAAATACGTATTACTGAAGATAGTGTATTAAAATGTTTGAAAATATTCGCATGGAAAATATTTGTCAGGAAATGAATTAACAAAGCAAATACTGTTACATCACAAACAAAAGATATGTGCCTCTGTGTTGGTAAAACGTCAGCTCTATAGCTTCAGCAGATTTCGAGATAATTTAATATTCTGATAACAGAAAGTTGCGCACCAATATCACCTAAAAGCATAATGCGATAAGAGTTTTATTATGTAATATTAGTTACTGTTAAAACATATACCTAGGCAACTTTGCTTTGTACTATAATATTGTTTTGATTACTTTTATAAGGCTAAAGATACCATCAATATCAATTTCAACTTATCATGTCATATTCAGTGTCTTTCTTTGGGATAACACTTTCTTTATAAATGATGTGTTTAATTCACTTAGTACAGTATAGTTGTAGTTATTATGGAATTTGTGTGAATATTCCTTCTTTACTCTCTATTATGTTATTAAGGGAAGAGAATGGTATTTTTTGGTGAAAAAATGAGTAAATTTCCAACAAAAGCAATTCTTTAAAATACTCTGTAATATGTGTGGAATGCATAGCATAAAACTTTTGTGGGTATTTGTGCCCTTATCGGATGTTCAGTCGCCAATTTTAAACTTCCTGCGTTATGGATTTTTGAATCACTTGCCCACTTTTATAGTTGTTTCTGGTAAATTAAAGTTTCAAGTTCTTTTTTCTTTAAAATACCCTTTGATATTTGTGGAATGCATTGCATAACATTTTGTGGGTATTTGTGCCCTCATCGGATGTAGAGACGTCATTTTTAAACTTCCTGCGCTATGGATTTTTAACTCACACGCCCACTTTATCGGTTTCCAGCAACTTCATTTTTTTTTGCTACATTTCCATACAAAAATGGATATAATTTCTGAACTATTAAAGATACATACATGAAATTTAGAACACACATTCTTTATAGACAATTAGGAAACTTTTCTCTCTAACAGAATTTTGTTAATTGATTTCATTTTAAAAATACGTCCGTTTCTTTGCAAGAAAGGAAATCAGAAAATTGTTATTAAATTGTAATTGTTTATTTTAAAAATGTAGGGACTAATATAAAAATTCTGTTACAGATAGTTTGTAGAACATGCTTTTGCAAATACATTGCAAAAAACCGTTTGAATCTATCTTGAAAAACGGTTTAGATATATCGGTTTTAGTACAATCCTGCATTGGACATATTTTTTTTTCAAATTTGGGCCCCCAAATATTTTTTTATATTTTTATTTGGTGGAATTGCCACAGCTATGAGCTCTCTACATACAAAAATTAAAATTTTACACCAAATAGGAAAAAACGTTTTAAAAAATATCATCCTCTCCCCTTAAGGTTTAAAACACAACTGCAATATTAGACTAAGAAATAGGTGTTAGTACTTTTGTTTTACATACAATGTAGAAAATAACAAACAGAAAGATGCCATATAAAAATAACGACATAAAATTTCACGCTCCCTTTGACGTTTGTGCACAACTGTTTTCTTAATCCAACAGGCTGCTTATTCCTCCTAGCATACCTAGCGCTTGATGCCCGCGCACGACGTCAAGCTCAGAAAAATGCGCTTGCTTTGACATCACTGGGTAAAGGAATACCTCATGATTTGCAATCAGTAGATCTTCGAACTACAGGGTCTATTACTGACAACTCAAGAAGACACATGCACAACTGATAACTATCCCAGAGTTGTTCGAATCTGCGCCTCGGCATGTTAATTTCCACGTTCAACAACGACATAATTAAACAACTGAAGAATTAACGAAGTTTTAAACGGATTGGAAACCGTCAGCGATACATGTCGCTGGAAGGCAGGAATGGAATCACATTTCTGGTACTTAGAGGAGTGGATTGTAACTTCCGTGTTACTGAGCAAATCTGTGAATTCCTAAGTAGGCTTACCAGAATATGTGCGATGAGAACTGCGGAGTGTTCCCATAGATACGCCATGTTCCCGCACTAACAAGGTGCTTCTCAGGACAAATCCTTTCCGCGTTGCAAAATTATTAGCTTCGTTTTAACTTGGCCAATATAGAGCTCGCTAGTCCTACTACTACTATGAACCCAAGAATAAGATATCAACTTTATAAGTTCGGCAGCGCTTTGGAATTCACTTTGTGTGCAAACACTGAATTGGTTCTTCTCCACTTCACCGCTCACTATCATCTGTGAAATATTTAGATACATTTACGCCAGGGGCGTAAGCAAGAGGAGGTTACAGGTGTCCCCTCTTGAAACTTTTAAAAAATAAAATTACATATTTAGATATTACTATATTTTTTAATCCATAATCGTTTTCCTTTCCCTATTTTTTTAACTGTCAGGTTCCACACCTGTGGAGTAACGGTTAGCGCGTCTAGCCGCGAAACCAGGAGGTCCGGGTTCAATTCCAGGTCGGGGCAAGTTACCTGGTTGAGGTTTTTTCCGGGGTTTTCCCTGAACCCAATATGAGCAAATGCTGGGTAACTTTCGGTGTTGGACCCCGGACTCATTTCACCGGCATTAACACCTTCGTCTCATTCAGATGCTAAATAAAATAAGATGTTGATAAAGCGTCGTAAAATAACTTACTAAAATCAAAAAGTTACTGTCAGAGTAACAAAATCTACATCGACATAAGATATTGTCCTTCTATCCCTTCAATATAATCCCTGTGCTGCGCCACATTCGAATTGAAGAGTCCACTACAAGAATGATGGATGTCATTTGGAATACATTTTGCAGGAGAAGCAATGGAAAGTTTGAAATGCTTAGTGCTCAAAGCTCAACTGAGATTTTTCGATCATTACTGGACAAACTATCAGAGTTAATGCCATATAACTCTCTATGTACATTCTATATGTCCTAAACTATGCATTGACAGTCTTGGTTCATTTTCGACAAGAAAGTGACATCCATCATTCTTGCAGTGGACTCCTCAATTATAACAATGGTATCTTTATTATAGTAGTAGGCTACCGATCTTGAAATAAAATGAAACTGACACAATACGAAATTTAAATTGTACTGAAACATATTGAAAAGGATGTTTTGACAGTTCTGTAGTGCACGTGCAAAATATTCTGCATTGTCGATTTTAAACTAATTTTAAGATCTGTATACATAAGTTCGTTAGTTTGAGTTCTAGCTTTATTGTGAAACGTTCTTTCAGCGTTTTGTGCATTTGACAGTTCTTCTTTTTAATAATAATAATAATAATAATAATAATAATAATAATAATAATAATAATACCAGCACTAGTAACAAACATAAATGATACTCGGGAGGAAATTAAACACAGAATAAATACGGGAAATGCCTGTTATTATTCGGTTAAGAAACTTTTATCATCCAGTCTGCTGTCAAAAAATTTGAGAAGTTAGAATATTTATAAAACAGTTATATTACCGGTTGTTGTTTATGGTTGTGAAACTTGGACTCTCACTTTGAGAGAGGGACATAGGTTAAAGGTGTTTGAGAATAAGGTGCTTAGGAAAATATTTGGGGCTAAGAGGGATGAAGTTACAGGAGAATGGAGAAAGTTACACAACACAGATCTGCACGCATTGTATTCTTCACCTGACATAATTAGGAACATTAAATCCAGACGTTTGAGATGGGCAGGGCATGTAGCACGTATGGGCGAATTCAGAAATGCATATAGAGTGTCAGTTGAGAGGCCGGAGGGAAAAAGACCTTCGGGGAGGCCGAGACATAGATGGGAAGATAATATTAAAATGGATTTGAGGGAGGTGCGATATGATGATAGAGACTGGATTAATCTTGCTCAGCATAGGGACAAATGGCGGGCTTATGTGAGGGCGGCAATGAACCTCCGGGTTTCTTAAAAGCCAGTAAGTAAGTAAGTAAGTAAGTAATTAAATAATTAAGTAATAATAATACACTAAATTTTAAATACCAATAATATAAATTGTAAACAAATTTAATAATGATCCTCCCTTAACAAAATTCTGCGTATGCCAATTACTTAGGCAATAATGACTTGGTCATTTACAGAATAATAATCATCATATAAACAAACAAATACTTCAACAATAACAGAAATAGTAAGTAAAGGAGACACATTAGTACTTCATATTACCTACTAAATTCACCACCAGAAATGTCCATTCAATTCACGTATTCCTCAACATAAGACCAGAGTGTTACAGTCATAAATCACTGAAGTGTAGGTAATGCCACCAAGCTGCTTTGACAGGTGTAGGCTGTTGATAAACCAAATTGTGTTGTGCCTATATGTTACTAACGTGTTAGAATAATATTTCGAATTACATAAAGAACTCTTAGTATGCAATAAATGATACAGAGTTCGCCAGGGAAAAGGGAGATTTTAAAGTACGTGCTGTAGAAATATTGTAGGCAATAGAAGGGCATGAACCCAAGACATGAGCCAAAGTTTCAACCTCACTGTGGCATCGCCTACAGTGGTTATTGTCTTGAGTTCTGCCTTGAATAGCGCGTACAGGAGCAACATTACCGGTCATCTTTAGCTCATCTCTCCACTCGGAGCTAGAAAAGCCTGTATGTCTGACCCAGCTTTTTGGGGGAGTGAAGTCTTGATATAAGCTGACCCCTTTATCTTTCTGTGGCAGTTGACACCATTCACTAAATTACATTTTATAATATAATTACAAATAACCTGATTAATGCATCAATTAAATGAACAACTGTTATGAAGTAGTGTAACAATGGACATGGAATTATACCTTGAAGATGTAGATATGAAAGTAGGATTCGCACTTTATTTATAGTCTCGTCGCTCTAATTTCCAGCAGCCAATCGCGTTGCAGGTCGCCTACATTTAAACGTGTGCATCTTGTGATTTGCTGATGAAGACGTTATGCATTTCTTAAGGCTCGATAAATACTTAACATAATCGCCCGCCATTTTGGCTCTTTCGTTGGCGTTCGCAGAAAGCACACGAAGACGTTATTTGCAGCTCAATTATTTGCTGAATTACAGTGCGTTTGATTTATTATAATAGCAGCTACGATATGATAATGTTTAACGGTGTGGCAAATAGTTTCCTAGTATGGTAGCTCGGCAACGAAAGAACAAAAATGGCAAACGATACTACCTACCTAGACTTTATAGAGCCTTCACTTCCTAAGACGTAAGCAAAGAGGAGGAGTCACGCCGGGAATAACAGCGTCGCAAATATAGTACAGGGACATCATTTTATTTTTACTAACATTTCTAATATTAACCTGGCCATACCTTTGGATTAATGATTGAGAACCGGAAACACCGTTTGCTAACCCCTTCCACGACTGGAGTTTGATGATACTGGCGTAATATACAAACAAGTCACTTTACTAAGTATAGAAGGGAAGAAAACTAGTTCATCCATTTACGTAAACTTGGAAATATCGCGCTTTTGAGTTTGATCATTTTCATTAGATTTTTGTTTAATCAAAGTACAGTACAGTATTAACAATAAGTGTTTTTACTCACGAACTGAGTTGTCCATGCGAACGTATTCATTATGCAGTGTATATTATACTGTCTACAGCACATTAGCGTACAATATAGAGAAAGAAGTTAAATTGAAAAATAATCATAATATGGATATTTAAACACATTTCTGAAAATGGTGGCCGTTCATTTCGATACAGGCTTCAGTTCTAATGTGGACTATAGACTATTGTACGTAATTCCAATTACAAGGTTCGTACTTCGTACTAGTAAATCATATTGAAATAATTCTGTACCTGCTCTCTAAAAGAGTACCTTACGTACTGTAAATTCAATCTTCACTTCTGACCGATCCGAAAAGATAAAATTACTCAGACATGCTATCTACTGTCCGCCCAAGTGGTTTTGTCGCAGGGTCGTAGAAAAGGCGGAAATCACGTGACAGTTAATTACTTAACGAGGCCCTTTCATTTAAGTTATTTTGAACAATTTTATGGGTACAATATTACGTAGACGTCCAATTCCTAACAGAAATTAATGTTCTCAGAAAAGAGCTAAGACAGCCCAGCCACTAACCTTTACAGAGGGGCGAATAGAAGCGGGTGGGGGAACCGAGATGCGACGTAGGCAAATGGACGACAGTACCTGTGTGATAATGATTCAATATTGATAGCTCCTTCGTCACTGGAAAACGCGAACATATTTTTGGAACGTACTGTTTACTATGAAGGTAAGGCTACTATGACTGTATATGCGGTCTTGGTTCTGTGTGGAGGACGGTTGAACTTCATTAGTAGAAGGGGTTGGAGTGAAGTACATTAAAAAACTCAGGTAAAATAAAAATTGAAGTAAAAATAAAATGATGTCCCTGTACAATGGATTAATGCTCATCGATTTACGTGGAAACAGTTGGCGACACTGACTGAACAAAATAACGACCATGCGATAAATTTAAAGCGATAAATCAAGCTGCAGAAATTATCGCGATGTATGACTGTGATTGGTTGGAATTCAAAATTTCATTACACTTCATTGGCCGGAAATGGAGTGATGTCTTATAAACGAAATAGATTTTATAAAACCTTTTAAATGAATTCCTAGTCCGTCTTCCAGTGAATGTATTGCGTCACATTTAACTCAAAAAGTCATAAAGAACTAGGAAGGTAGCGGACACTAGTTGATGAAAGCTACGACTGCTACATGGTGATATTCATTGCAATACCGACACTAGAAATAGGCTGACGGGAAGTCTCGCCAAGATGTTTCCCGACTCATTTACCAAGTCAATCACGGCCGACGCTACCACTGCTTCAGCGCCAGATGGCGTCCAACTCGCCTCCGGCACTTTATTAATCACATTACTATAACCGCATCGCTTCTATCAGAATACGTCCACTATCTCGCCTATGTTCTCAATTCCCTTGTTTCTGTTTCTCTTGGAAGTTCAATCAATAGTTGCACATGGTGTATGCGAAAGCAGACCGAAGATTCTGCACGGGGACGTAACGACTGCACAAAAATATAGGAACTAATGTGTTACATCACATTTATACCTTAAAAAATATCATTTTAATTATCATAATTGCCGTTTACACCATCATTATCATCTTCCATATGAATATAAATATTGTTATTGCATCGATGGTGTTCAGGTAAAAAGGTTTGTCTCACAACATAAATATTTTTCAAGAACAACAAAAATTAAATTTTAACACATAATAATAATAATAATAATAATAATAATAATAATAATAATTACTATTATTATTATTTTTATTATTGAATCAATTTTATGACACTAAAATGGATGAAGCACAAAATGGATTCCGAAATGGCAGATCATGTGCAGATGGATATTTGATCGAAACACATAGAGAATTTAATATTGAAACCCATCTGGCATTTATTGATATGAAGAAAGCCTTCGACAGACTAGATAGAAACAAATTATTGAATATTTTAGCACATGATGGTATTCTAAATCAATTAATAAAAGCTATTTACAATATTTATAATAATAATTATATACAGGTTAGGATTGGAAACAAATATTCAGAATGGAAACGAATAAATCAAGGAGTGAGACAGGGTTGTAGTTTATCTCCTCTATTATTTATAATATACATGAATCACATTATTAAGGAATGGAGATTGAAACCACATGGAAGTACACCGATAAGTCGTTTGTCCCAAATAGATACCTTATTATTTGCTGATGATATTGTGTTTATGGCAACTTCAGAAGATAATTTACAATGTTTGGTTTACAACTTTAATCTAATGACAGAAAGTTTCAATATGGAAATCTCAACTGACAAATCTAAACTGATGACTTTTTTTAGGAAAGGAACCAGTCCGTAGCAAAATTTGCATCAATAATAACGCCATCGAACAAGTAAAAAATTTTAGTTATCTCGGGTACCAAATTTCATATGAAGAAGAAAAGGATTTGAATGAGAAAATTATTAAATTCAACAGAGCAATGGGAATAATTAATCAGATATTCAAACCAACTTTAGTACAAAAACAAATGCGCACCAGAATTTATAAAATATTGGCCAGACCTATACTCTGTTTTGGTAGTGAAGCTTGGACGATTCGTAATATTGATTCACAAATATTAACGGCGGCAGAAATGAGATTTATGCGTCGTACTGCGGGATACACGAGAATGGATCACATTAGAAATTTTTACATTATGAAAGAACTGAAGATTGACCCGATTACTGAATACCTACAGAAAAACAGACAAAACTGGAGATCACATGTCATCAGAATGCCTCGTTCTAGACCTCCACGCCAAATTTTAAATTACCATCCTGTGGGCAGGAGACCGTAAAGGGGTACTAGGCCCAATACATGCAAGGATGATGACGATGATTATTATTGTTAATATTATTATTATTATTATTATTATTACTATATTACCTAACATGAATGATTGTAAATATAATTACCAAAACAATATCTTGTAATTACATTTTAATTGATTACACTAATTACAGGAAAAAGACAAATTTAACAGAATGAGGGTTAAGAAGTCCTTTTACCTAAAAACCTCGACATCATAGGTAGTGACACGAGTGATTTTGAATTTATCGATGCCACCGTTGGATTATGGCTAATGTTATTATTGAAGGGTTCAAAGTCATAGTGGGCCAAGCGCCATTTATTAAAAACGGAGAAAGAAAGGGTTAACGTTAAGTGAATACTACAGTTTAATGAAGATTGACATATTAGTTAGTTTGAATGTCTATACTTTATATTACTTGATATATATCTCCATTGAATTACGGTAATAACTTCATTTTGCCTCTTGTTTTCTGCGGTTTTAGTAAATGGCGCTTGGCCCATTATGGTTCTGAATACTTAAATTGTAATTGCGATTATCGGGGTGTGAATTAAGATTTCTGTTGAGGGGGGATAGAATTCTAGTTACGGGATACCATACATTAAAATAATAGTAATAATAATAATTATAATAATAATAATAATAATAATTATTATTATTATTATTATTATTATTATTATTATTATTATTATTATTATTATTTACAGGAGAATGGAGAAATTTACACAACACAGAACTGCACGCATTGTATTCTTCACCTGACATAATTAGGAACATTAAATCCAGACGTTTGAGATGGGCAGGGCATGTAGCACGTATGGGCGAATCCAGAAATGCATATAGAGTGTTAGTTGGGAGACCGGAGGGAAAAAGACCTTTAGGGAGGCCGAGACGTAGATGGGAGGATAATATTAAAATGGATTTGAGGGAGGTGGGGTGTGATGATAGAGACTGGATTAATCTTGCACAGGATAGGGACCGCTGGCGGGCTTATGTCAGGGCGGCAATGAACCTTCGGGTTCCTTAAAAGCCATTTGTAAGTAAGTAAGTAAGTAATTATTATTATCATTATTATTATTATTATTATTATTATTATTATTATTATTATTATTATTATTATTACGCCTCAACGCTTGGTCGCTTGTCTTGCATCTTGATCATAATAATAATTATAATTATATCCATGAGCAGGCTTAAGATAAGATTTGTAATTCCTAAGTTATTGATTGTTGTCAACTTGTCGATTATGATAGTACATCAATATTATTTTATTTGTTTACTTCATACTTTACATAGTATACTCATATTAAAACAATTATATTTTGTGAGGGGATAGAAGTTATCCCTGGCAAGGATGTTAATATGAATTTATGAGACGGGATAATTTTCCAACAGGGAGGGAAATCCCCATCCACCCGTTAATTCGTACCCTGGATAGTTCTTCATTACATTGTTGGATCACTTTATTATACCTCTTATTATTACCATAGCTCCAGTAGCTAAGTTAACAGTCGTGATCTTTGATCTATAAAACGAAATGTATGATTTGCGTGTCTTGTCATGAAATTAACTTTTCTAGAATATAAAGTACTTAAACCTGCAAATACATAACATTAAATAATACATACTGCTGATTTCGGAACTAGCAGGACAATTTGAGTATCAATTGTTAATAGTCTTAGTAATACGTATTTTAAAAGTAGTACTGTATTACCTAATAATAGGCTATAAATAATAAATATCCTGTAATTATATTATCTGCTAGTCGGGCAGCCACTTTTCCGGGTGGAATTACATTTCAAATAAACTGTTTCAATATATACTATAAATGCTATTCACATTGGTGGAGTTCCTTGTGAAACAAGATTGGCAAATATATGTTGAGATTAGTTAATTCCGCCACATACAGTAGGAACTTAAGGAATATGAACATAACTAAGAAATTTACGTTCTGAGAAATTTAAAAAGGCAACACCAAAATAACAAAAATTAATAAAATTAAAACAATAAACAAACTGAAAATTTCTTCAGCATAAATATTAGGCTATTCATAGAAAATCTGTATATCATCATCATCATCATCATCATCATCACCATCACCATCATCATCATCATCATCATCATCCTGTCAAGTACTAGTCCCAAAAGAACTGTTACGGCCTGAAAAAGCGATTTTGCTGCCATCTTTTCATAGGTCGACCAAGTGACCGTTTCCCATTTGGACGATACTTCATTATTGACTTAGGGAACCTGGATGAAACCATTCTTGAGACGTGTTCCTTCCAGTTTAACTGATATCTGGAGATATAGTCCAGTATTGATGACACATTAAATTCTTGAAGGATATCTTCATTTTTTTTTCGATCCATTTAGTGTAGCCAGCTGTTCGGCGCATGAATCTCATCTCGCAAGCTGTTAGCCTGCTTTCATCTTTTGTCATTATAGTCATGCTTCACTCCCGATAACATAAGACTGGTCGAGCTATTATTTGATATAGACGAGTACGAGTTGATTTTTGTACTAATGAAGGTTTTAAAACTCTATTAATGATGCCCATTCATTTGTTCAAATTTACAATTTTCTCTGATAAAGCCAAATTTTCAACAAAAGAAAGTTTGTATCCTAAATAATTAAACACATTAACTCTTTCAAAAATTGTGTTATTTAAACAAATTTTGCTTGGTATTGGGTATTTACCACAAAAGGCCATTATTTTTGTTTTGGTAATGAATATTCCATTGAATATTTTTGAGCTATTAAATTTAGATTATGTACTGACCATTGCAAATCATCTTCAGATCTGTATATAAAAAGTTAAACTTATGAGTTGTAATTATTAGGACTACTTTATCAATAAAAATAAATACAAAATTAATAAAGCACATAAAAGGAGATGAAATTTAAAATCATCAAATTAATTTTCGCTATCATGAGTGTTTCTTGTGTTTTCAGAAACAAATGTAGAAGTCGACTCACTGATTCTAGTACTACGAATAGGCCTACTTCTTAATATATCCGTACTTTTTAGCATGGTTATTTCGACATCTTATAAATAATTTCTGAAACGCTATAGTTTCCCAAGTATTCTCATTTCCAACACTGCAATCGACACTACTTCCCCAACTGCTAAACTCTTCGGTTTTCTAAGAAACTGCTTAATCCAATTGGTCCTTCCCTTCTTAGAAGTATCAAAGAGAGTAAAACCTGTGAATTGTCATTGTTCGCTGAAGGGAAGTTGTAATTCCGATGTCCTCTTTTGTAGGAAAGAGAAACAAAGGCGACAATCGCAACCGAATTGTCGTATAGTCGTATACGACACAATTTATTGTCGTGTTTGAGAAGAAAAACTGGTAAGCTTTGATTGAAGGACTTCTGAAAGAGACACGGCAGAAAAGACAGTGTGAGCCATAAGCCACACTTCAGACTGCAAGTAGAACCACAATCCAACAAATCTTATGTTATGGGCAGCTGTTTCTGCAAATTATGTAATTGGGCAACGTCTTAAATGATAAATGACCGAAAATATAATTATGGATCAGAAATGGTTTCAGCACGACTGTGAGCCGCCTGTTCGTGACTTTCTAAATCAGGCCTGGGCATCGGGAGCGGAACTAGACTCTAAACGGGGATGCTTAATATTCATCCGTCACTGGATCAACGCTGCGCGGTGTTCGGCGGGGAAGAAAGGGGATGAAGAGAAATCATATGGCTCCCCGTGAGAGAGTAGAATCCGCTCTTGCTGCCCGGGCCTGTTCTAAACAACAACCTTCCTTGAAGGCGGATTGGTAGTGGATCTCCAACATCACCTTCACAATTACCATGACCTCCACGAAGTCCCTACTTGATCACGCCGGACTTCAGCTTGTGGAGACATACATCAGTCATGTCAACTGATGCCCATATGGGCAAGCGAGCGCTTTAGAGCTCAGGAGAGCCTGAGCGCTTTACAGCGGAAAGGAAAGAGACAGACGAGAGAGGTAGTACATGCCGCTTGGTCGAGCTATAGGCTATACAGGGATGACCAGCACAGATTCAATGGATAAAGGGAAGATACCTTATTAAAACTGTATCCATGGTAACTTTTACATTTGTCTGAGAAGTATAAGTGCATTAAAAGAATTTAAGTTTCAATTTTAATGCTCATTTTTCACGAGTTTCCTTTTTATTCAAAAGCAATATTTTCTCAATTTTTTACAGAAATTTTCAGGCATCTTTATTTAGTAGACTTACAAGTACTAAAACAATGTTTTCGTAAATCTAATATATCGTAAATATGTACTACTGAAGATACGTATTGAAAATTTTGAAAATATTGGCATGGAAAAAGTTTGTAAGAAAATGAATTAACAAAGGAACTACTGTTACATCATAAACATAGCTTCAGCAGATTTCGAGGAAACAATTTAATATTCTGATGACAGGAAGTTTCTCACCAATATCACCTTAAAAGCATAATGCGATAAGAGTTTTGTTATGTAATATTAGTTATAGTTGAAATATGTACATAGGTAACTTTGCTTTGTACTGTAATATTGTTTTGATTAGTTTATTGATTACTTTTATAAGGCTAAAGATACCATCAATATCAATTCCAACTTATCATATCATACTTAATGTCTTTCTTTAGGATATCACTTTCTTTATGAATGAGGTTTCATTCACTTAATGAAATTTATCTGAATATACCTTCTTAATTATTATGTTAGTAACTGCAATGTTAAGAAACTGGTGTTAGTACTTGTTTTACAGACAGTATAGATAATATCAAACAGCAAATAGCCATATAAATTAAAGACATAAAATTTCACGTTCTGTTTGAAGTTTGTACACCACTGATTGCTTAATTGAACAGGCTCCTTATTCATATACATAATCCTTGCTCCTTCCATTCCTAGCGCTTGATGCCCGCGCACGACGTCAAGGTCAGAAAAATGCGCTTGCTTTCACATCACTGACATACATAAAAGAGATATTGACTGAAATTCCATACGAAACAAATGACAGAATACGAGGTGCTGTGGGAATCTCTTTAGCAACCACAGCACCAGCGATGTTACGCAAAGTGTTTCAAATGACCTGGAAACGTATCCAGATTTGCAATGACTGATGGAGTTGAGACAGACCCATTAAATTAATAGTTAAGTAGGGGTACGGTGACTTATTTCCCATCATGTATAGCATTAATGGCCGCTTTCACAAAGCTTCAATAAACCAATCCAAAGAAACATCACTAGTGAACGTCAAATATTTAAAAATTCACTACAATGCGAGATGATCAAAAACAAAATTTTCTTAAAATTCAATGGACGGTAAGTAATCCTTCATTACGGACAAATAAGTAGGTGCAATAAATATGTCATAACTAGGCCTATATCACACAATTTTTATGAAACCATAACCTACTAGACCTATAATTATCGCAAAATATGTTCCTGCTGTAGGCCTATTATTCGCATTCTTACTTACTGGCATTTAAGGAATCCAGAGGTTCATTGCCGCCCTCACATAAGCCCGCCATTGGTCCCTATCCTGAGCAAGATTAATCCATTCTCTATCATCATATCCCACCTCCCAGAAATCCATTTTAATATTATCTTCCCATCTACGTCTCGGCCTCCCTAAAGGTCTTTTCCCCTCCGGCCTCCCAACTAACACTACATGCATTTCTGGATTCGCCCATACGTGCTACATGCCCTGCCCATCTCAAACGTCTGGATTTAATGTTCCTAATTATGTCAGGTGAAGAATACAATGCGTACAGTTCTGTGTTGTGTAACTTTCTCCACTGTCCTGTAACTTCATCCCTCTTAGCCCCAAATATTTTCCTAAGCACCTTATTCTCAAACACCCTTAACCTATGTTCCTCTCTTAAAGTGAGAGTCGAAGTTTCACAACCATAAAGAACAACCGGTAATATAACTGTTTTACAAATTCTAACTTTCAGATTTTTTGACAGCAGACTGAATGATAAAAGCTTCTCAACCGAATAATAACAATATCTATTATTGATGAGGCAAATAAGCATCCTGAAATATTAGAGACTTAATTGTAGGAGTAATCTTTATGATTATACTTATTCTGATGCAATAATTACCGTGAGAAGCAGACAGATAGGAATTAAATGTTTGTTTGTCCTCGAATGTTGCAGACTGGACTAATACCTGAAGCTGATAAATGTAATACTAACAGTGGGGACGATAGCTGTATATTTTCATATTAAATAAACTACCATTAAAATAGATCCATTCAATTAAACAATAAGATATATGCAATATTTAACTTTGAATTTCTGGTGTAAAATTGTAACGTTGTATGGAATATAAGACTTAATGTGATTGTGTCTATCTTACAATATTCATAAGAACTGCATTGAAACTTATTACAAACAGGAAACACGCTGTTGGATTATTTAGATCTGAGAGGCTTTCTGGAAGCCCTGGAGTGTAAGAGCTCTTCCCTTCTTTTACTGGCGGAGGTTGGGGGGAACCACTAGCATGCAGGAATTTAATATTTACCCCAAATGAATTCAGGAGACCCTGCACTCAACAGATGCCTAAACTTCGCGTTCTAGAGGGAGAATTCTTAGCAAAATGTATGGCAATTGGAGGTAACACTGGAAATAACTTGAGTGTTTCAAATTCTAAATTCCTCTTACTCTCCTCATCAGAAAACGTTATGAACGCTGGGGACAGGCGATGTCTTTACAGAGAGAGGATATGCAGAAGTTGTGAAATGAAACAACGAACGTTTCATTATTGAGCACAGAGCTGTAAACAGTTCATAAATAACAACCTTAATGGTGTTTGACTCTGATTATAGGCATAGAAACACAATAATAATTTATTTATTTATTTATCTATACTAATAATAAATCTGTAGCAGAAATTTTTCTGGTAATTTTCGATTTTCCAAAAATAATTGATCCTACCATATATAATTAACCACCCTGAAACCGAAAATCGCTTTTTTGAAATTTTTGTTTGTAAGTCTGTCTGTCTGTCTGCCTGTCTGTATGTTACCTTTTCACGCGATAACGGCTGAACGGATTTCGATGAAAATTGGAATATAAATTAAGTCCGTTGTAACTTATATTCTAGGCTATATGGCATTCAAAATACATTATTTAAAAGGGAGGTTATAGGGGGGGCGTGAATTAAATAAATCGAAATATCTCGCTTATTATTGATTTTTGTGAAAAAAGTTACATAACAAACGTTTCTTTAAACATAATTTGCGATAAGTTTTAATCATCGAAAAATTTTGATAGGACTGATATTTAATGAGATAAATGAGTTTTAAAACTAAAATAACTGCCATCTAAGGCCGTGTAATGGATTAAAAAACAAATGACTTCGTCTATAAGGGGCCTTGGACAGCAACAATCGAAAACTCTGAAAGATAGCCTACAGAGAATGTTTCTGTGTTTGTATTATGTAATATCGGAAGCTAAATTAACCGATTTGTATAATTAATTATTTCACCGTTGGAAAGTGTAGTTTCTCTAGATGGACATAATGCTATACTGTTATTACAGTAACTTCTGATATGATATATTTTATTTTTTTATTTTATTGGGTTATTTTACGACGCTGTATCAACATCTAGGTTATTTAGCGTCTGAATGAAATGAAGGTGATAATGCCGGTGAAATGAATCCGGGGTCCAGCGCCGAAAGTTACCCAGCATTTGCTCGTATTGGGTTGAGGGAAAACCCCGGAAAAAAACCTCAACCAGGTAACTTGTCCCGACCGGGATTAGAACCCGGGCCACCTGGTTTCGCGGCCAGACGCGCTGACCGTTACTCCACAGGTGTGGACTTTATTATCTATAATGTATAGTAAATGTATGCAGGGTGGAAGGTAAGGTAGTACATTAATTGACAATAGCCATAGATCTCATTATTTAGAGTAAGTTTTGTCAAATAAAATAAATTATAGGACTTACGGATAGTAAGATAATTGCAAGTGTTTTGAAAGCGCTTATGACAATTGCAAGATGTCTCAGTGGCGCGTAAGTAGTACCCCACATCCCATGCGGTGGGTTAAGTTCAACTACCTTTCAACCTGTACCTTGCAGCAGGTGAAGGGGAGGGAGGCAGCAAACAAAAAATGTACCGAGCTTCGGTACGAGCTAATCTGTGGACAAATCTTCGCACAAAAATGACCTACGTAAACTCCGGATGGGACCTAACTGTTATATGTTTAGTTTGTGTAACTTAATGTCAGAAAATGTAAATTAATATCCCGAATGAACAAAATAGCTCGTGTTTGGAGGCAGTTTAACAATGAATACAGAGTTACCAACTTACAATGCAATACACTAACAATTCAATACTAAGTATGACGTAATAATTTTAATGTAAGCAAGAAATACGTACAGCAATAACAAGAACTAATGTGAAAATCAGGAAATTATGTCCAAATTAGTGTAAACACTTAGGATTGAAGTTTCAGTTACAACTAATGAAAAAATAAAACTGATGTAACTTTGTGAACAAGATGTAATTAACATTACAGTTTGTTGTTTTACGAATCACTAATTCTGGGCGTTAATAATGAAATAAAGAGCAATAAACTCTGTAAACCACATTTCACTCACATCTTACAGTTACTCTTCAAAATGTCAACCATCAGCGTGCGTGCAGCTTTTACATCTTCTAGTCCAATTATGAGGAACTCTGGCCAGTAGTTCTTTACTGTTCCGAATTTCTTCCGCGGCCTGGATCATGTCTAAGTACTCACTATTTGTGAACTCTGGCATCTCGTAGTTTTGAAATAAACTAAACTGTATCGCAGTACGTCCAACTCCACACTAATACAATGTAAACATCACAACAGCTGATCAGTTGCGAGTACTACGTCCCGACAGCAATGCCAGATTTTTTGACCTTCTGTACGTGACTCGACAATCAATGTTTCCAATGTTTCTTCAATCGTTTATTTTGAAATCTGTGAACTTTCTAATAAAAATACTGCTACAATGTGCGCATAACAAACGTTCTCTTCATTTTTATACGAGAAATTAAACCGTACTTTAAACAGTATTCTTAAAATTCGCGATCGAAATGTCGGCATAAATGCATAATTTCTCCAAAAGGCTCGCAAAAACGAGCAAAATAGTATCAGACTTTCTTGTTCCTTATATTTTAAGGAATCACATCCTACAACTAATGTACAAAATTACTTTCCACTCTGTATTGAGGGGATAAGTCATTACGGAGTAGGCACCCAAGTCAGTAGTCAGTTAACTTAGTCTCCATCTTCTCGGTTCCGGTAGTTTACCATTACGAAAATTATTTTAAGATATCTAATTCTTTGTAAAAATTTCTATAGTTCTGTCATTGAAGCAATTTTTTATTGCAAATATAAAGAAAATTCATAAAATTTATCGCAGAATATAATGTTTTGTAAAAATCTTTTGCCTTTTAAATATTCTACAGATATTTATGTATACGGTGGCAGTGAATTATTGTGTGAAAATTAATTAATTTATTTCATTGAGCTAAATATATAATGAACACACACTTATATATACAGAGTGTTAAAAAAAAAGCATCCAGTATTTTATGAGGTGATAGTATGCATCAAACAAGAAAATAATATCGAATACACATGGATTCTACAACACTTACTTTCTAAGATCTGAACACTTGTTCATAGAAGATGCTCAATGTGACGTCCATTCATGGCAATGCATTTTTCTGTCCTACAATACAGCAGACTACCAGATAATCATACCGTAGTTGACACTCCTGGCATGACATAATGATACGTAGCAAGGAATACTGAAAACAAAAGTCTGGTTGCGGATATGAGCGGGGTTCAGTAGAGATGGTGTTGTGAATTTTGGTAATCAGCATGTGTGGGCTGATGAAAATTGCCATGCAGGTGAAGAAACAAGGCATCAGCACCGATTCTCAATCAACTTACGGACAGGCGTTCTTGGTGATTGATTAATAGGCCCATACGTGCTACCACAGAGATTAACTGGAGATCGTTATCAGGACTTTCTTATTAGTGTATTAAAACAAATTTCAAAGAGTGCGTGATTCCTTACGCCGAGGACCAGAGGAATGCATTGCCATGAATGGACGTCACATTGACACCTCCTATGAACAAGTGTTCAGATCTCAGAAAGTATGCGTTGTAGGACCCATGTTTATTAGACATTATTTTCTTGTTTTGATGCATACTAGCATCTCGTAAAATATTGGATACTCTTTTTAACACTCTGTATATAGTGGAAGTGAAATAGCCTTGCAGATTTTCAGAGCGAATAACTAATGCTGTATGTAACAAAATACTATAATATCATAATGGTTAAAAGTTCAAAGTTCTTTTTTTTTTTAGAAGAAAGTGTTTTTCTTTTTCCCAAATGTATAACAATCTCTTATTCGGTAACTATTTCCAATAGGATCGTGATTTTTATCCATATTGATAGGAAATCAAATAAAGAATAATTTATCACTATGGCTTATTCCAATAGTTTGGACGGTGTTTCCGTGTAAATTTAATTTAAACAATCTCTAATTTGAAGACACTGCACGATGCGAGCAAGTGACAACGTCAAGGCAAAAGAGCAGCTCACCTGCCGAGACACATGGGTTCATTGCTGAAACTTCAAACTTTATTTTCTAATTAACCGTGCATTTAGTCACAAAACGTAATATAGGTTTTCGATTCATTTAAGTGTACCGTATAGTATCTTTCAATCTGCAAGTTTATTTTCATTTCAATCCCGTATACACTCGTATATGTTTGATATATTTTTAATTCTAGTTGCATGTCCAGCGTTAAAAAATCTAACAGTATCTTCACTAAACTGAAATTCTTTGCATAATGTTATGCCACACTGTTAACAGACGAATTAAAATTAATTGAGAGGATAATAACATATCCGGAGCCAGATGCAGAAAGTCTGTCTATATTTGAATAACAAGTCTCACACCTTCTCTAATAACTATAATAGTAATCAATACGTGGTACGCGCGTGGAATGAAAGCATACTTTTAAACTTGTTGCGTCTTTTACTACACATATATACGGGGCAGCATCACTGAGAAACAATAAAATTTTATTATAGGCCTACTTTATTTTATCGAACGAATCACGGAAGAATATGGCAATAACTGAGCCAATAACTCTATCAACCAACCATATTATAGTCTGTATGTATGATTTGCTTACTATTTTTGTTATGGCTACTATAACAGTGCATGCAATATTCCTGTAGAATGTATGAGTGTAGCTGTAGTAATTGCGATCCTCATATTTTCAAAATTTAATAATATCTGAGATGTCGCTTTGTAGAAATTTGCAATACTTTCACACATATTTTATAAAGAATGGACCTGTCTAGTATATTTGTTTGTGCAGATTTATTAATAAATCATTAAAACATAAATGATTAAGTTTCTGCAAAGGAATATCAGCAATTATATTTTTGCTTGCTTTGTCCAATTAGACAATATTTGTTCTAATTTTTCTCTCAATTCTGCTTGGTTTCTTATAGGCCTGCATTATTTCTCCGGAGTCCAATATTATAAATTGTAAACTCATTTTTTCGTGAGACATCGTCACATTCTCTACAATACAACATGTAAGTAGATAGACAATACTGAATTAAATAATACTAGTATCTATATATATAATTTGAACTGGTAATGGAAATTACGGGAAAACGGCTGAACGGATTTTAATAAATGGCCCCTCATTTTGAAGCTTGGAACCCATAGTTTTTCGGAAAAGTAGTAGTTTTCAGTGAAATGTCAATTTTCCTACATAATTTTCCTATTTTCCAAAATCCATCTGTTGTCAGTTTTGAGAACTAATTTTATCGAATCACGGCCGATTTGATTGAATTTCAGAACAAAACACAAACTACAATAAACAATAGGCTATTACACGAAGGCCATGACCTGCAGGATTGCTGACATATTTAGAGCTCAATTCAATTTGTTATTAAAAACTGATTCTGCAGTGTATAACAATTTTCTGAGTACAGCTGTGTATTGGATATTCAAATCTACGAAACTTGAGGTGGTTTGATGACATTATTATCTTTTGAAATTAAATATTATTATAGTTTATATCATGATGCATCTATTTTTCATTAATTGTACATAATATTGATGCTATATTGATGACATGAAAGTGAAACGTTTTGAGGTTATGTAAGTAAATGTAGAGAATATCTTAATTTAGATCTTCATTTCTATAATTTACTGAGTGGCTGCTATATATAACTACAAAACTTAAGTAAGATAATAATATTGTTATTAAAAATCAAATATTTTTTAGCCCAGTGGGGTTGGGTCTTTTTCATATACTTAATGGCGGTGTAGTGTAGATATTAATATGTGTCATTGTTTTCACTATTGGCTCGACAGAGCGCAAAAATTACAGTTCCTAAGGAAAGATCAAGAGGTATTACTTGCTGATAAAATAAGAGGCCTAGGAAATTTTGTAGTCTCCAGATCATTTCAGCAAGATCTTTTAGTAGGATAAAGTGATTATACGCTCTACATTTCAAGTTGTACATGCAGCAGCTATACGAAAATGCTATTGTTCGAAAGCTTAGCAAACCTGACTTTTTTTAACTTTCGCCTACAATCCACAATGACTTGAAATAGCTACTGCTATCGTCCTGACATTGATACTTGCGTTTTCGCGTTGAAACTAAAAAACTGAAGTTGGATAGGTTCAAGAGAAAGTATTTGGCCTAAAAAAACCCATTCAGAGGGAGTATGTTTCATTATAATGGAAACAAATAACTATTAAAAAGACAAGTATTCTTCATTCAAAATAAATCTGAAACAGTTTTATTTGAACGTCTAACGAACTTAATTTCCAGCATTTGCTGCACAAGCCACTAGTATTATTATATTTTGGCGTAACATTTAATATTTTGTTGCTTGTCCGGTGGTAATCTAAACAGGATTGTTAATATTGCTATAAAAATTCATTTATCCAATTGTTCTTCTAATAATTATAACTGTTACATTCCAAATAAATCTCCTAAATATAGTATCACGGAATAATAATCGGTCAACACTTACGTTGGGATAAACATGTTCTGTTTCTTTGAATTATATTAAGAAAAATTATTTACCATTTTCCTATTCTACGAAATGATTTGACTATCCATACTTTACGATAAGATTTACTAACTTCTTAGTCTTTTCTGGAGATCAACAGAAGATGCTCCTTTTTCTATTAAAAGCTTTCTTTGCCATTGCTATCCTCCTTTTGACATCCTGGCAGCAGCTCATGCTACTGCTTATAGTAACTACACTCCAAATATTTGAAGTTGTACAATTCTTCCATTACCTCATTTCAAATTCGCATGTTTACCTTCTTTAACTTTCTTCCGATAACCATGGCACATGACTCGGTTAAGAGAGAAGTTTTATATGATATTCTTATTGAATTTTATTTTCCCTAGAAACTAGTTCCATTAATTAAAATGTGTCTCAGTGAAACGTACAGCAGAGTCCGTATAGGTCACTTCATGTCAGATGCGTTTTCAATTCACTGTGGGCTAAAGAAAAGAGATGCACTATCACCTTTACTTTTTAACTTTGCTCTAGAGTATGCCATTAGGAAAGTTCAGGATAACAGACAGGTTTTGGAATTGAACAGGTTTCATCAACTGCTTGTCTATGCGGATGACGTGAATATGTTAGGAGAAAATCCACAAAAGATTAGAGAAAACACAGGCATTTTACTTGACGCAAGTAAAGAGATAGGTTTGGAAGTAAATCCCGAAAAGACAAAGTATATGATTATGTCTCGTGACAAGAATATTTTACGAAATCGAAATATAAAAATTGAAAATTTATCTTTTGAATAGGTGGAAAAATTCAAATATCTGGAAGCAACAGTAACAAATATAAATGATACCCTTGAGGAAATTAAACACAGAATAAATATGGGAAATGCCTGTTATTATTCGGTTGAGAAACTTCTATCATCCAGTCTGCTGTCAAAAATTCTGGAAGTTAGAATTTATAAAACATTTATATTACCTGTTATTATTTATGGTTGTGAAATTTGCTCTCTCACTTTGAGAGAGGGACATAGGTTAAGGGTGTTTGAGAATAAGGTGCTTAGGAAAATATTTGGGGCTAAGAGGGATGAAGTTACAGGAGAATGGAGAAAGTTACACAACACAGAACTGCACGCATTCTATTCTTCACGTGAGATAATTAGGAACATTAAATCCAGACGTTTGAGATGGGCAGGGCATGTAGCACGTATGGGCGAATCCAGAAATGCATATAGAGTGTTAGTTGGGAGGCCGGAGGGAAAAAGATCTTTGGGGAGGCCGAGACGTAAATGGGAATTAATATGAAAATGGATTTGAGGCAGGAGGGATATAATGATGGAAACTGGATTAATCTTGCACAGGATAGGGACCAATGGCGGGCTTGTGTGAGGACGGCAATGAACCTCCGGGTTCCTTAAAGCCAGTCAATAAGTAAGTAAGTAAGTAAGTAAGTAACCATGGTCTTCGTCTTGTTGGTATTATCTTCATCCCATACTCCTCATAGCTGTCATTTAGCTCCAGTAGCATATCCCTTAGTATCACCTCGTCTTCTGCTAACAACGACATATCATCACTAAATCTCATGCACTTTTGTCTTCTTCCTCCTACTGTCACCCTTCCCATGTGCTGAAAACATTGCTTCACCGAATTCTCGAGGTAGATGTTGAATAGTGTAAGCGATAAAAGACATCCTTTCGTACTCCTCTCACTATTTCACTTCCTTCTGACATTTCTTCTAGCTTCACTTTGACTCGTTTCTATAGATACCGAACAGCCTCCTCTCTTTCTAATTAATACAAATTGTCTTTAGGATCCCTATAAGTTTATTCTAAGCCACTCAGTCAAATGTTTTTTCTAAGTCCACAAATTCTATATAGAGTTATTTATTCTTCTCGAGGTATCTTTCGTTGATTTTTCGCAACAGTCCAGTAAATTGCAGCTAAGGTGCCTTTTCCCTTCCTGAAGCCACACTACTCCTCTTGCAACAGTTCTTCCATCTTAGAATATAAACGTGGATTCAATATTCGTAGAAGAACCTTCGCGGAGTGCAGTATCAGGCTGATATTCCTGAACTAGTTACATTTCTTGGCGTTATTTTCTTTCGGTATTGGAAGGAACATGTCCCGCGCCGTGGCGTCGTGGTCTAAGGCCTAGGATTCGCGTTACGGAATGCGCGCTGGTTCGAGTCCTCATGGGAGAAGAAATTTTCTCATGAAATTTCGGCCAGTGTATGGGACTGGTGCCCACCCAGCATCGTGATGCACTTGGGGAGCTACGATAGGTAGCGAAATCCGGTTGCGAATACCAGCTATAACGGCTGGGAGGATCATCGTGTTAACCACACAATACCACCATTCTGGTTGGATGATTGTCCACCTCTGATGCGCCATATGGGCGTGAGGCCAGCAGCTGGCTGGTTGGTCTAGGCCCTTCACTGGCTGTAACGCCACGGATTATTGGAAGGGACACTGTCTCGTTAAAATCTCTTTGAAATATGATGTCGGTCGTCTTTCTCATATATTTCTTTGAATAATGATAGAATTTCCTTGTTGTCTTCACCCAAAAAATTCACTAGGACTAATTCAATTCGTTCACTGTCTTGTATTTCTGTACTTTTACGGTTGTGTTCCTGTCATCATTTAATGTTACCTATTCCACAAAAAGGAATGAAATTTGATACTTGTGCAGGAACATAATTTTCTTTTTACTAACATTTCTAATATTAACCTGGCTATTCTTTTGGATTAACGATTGAGAACCGTTTGCTACCCCCTCCCACGACTGCAGTTCGATGATACTGGCGTAAAATACAAACAAATCACATTACTAGGTATAGGAGGGAAGAAAAGTAGTTCATCCATTTACATAAACTAGAAATTATCGCGATTTTGAGGTTGATAATTTTCATTAGGTTTTTGTTTTAATCAAAATACAGTACAATATTAACACTAACTGTTTTTACTCACGAATTGAGCTATCCAATTGGACGTATTCGTTATGCAGTGTATATTATATTGTCTACAGCATATTGGCGTACAATATAGAGAATGAAGTTGAATTGAATAATGATCATAATATGTATATTAAACATTTTTTTTTGAAAATGTTGGCCGTTCATTTCGATACAGGCTTCAGTTCATTTGTGTATATTTTCGCACTATAGACTATTGTACCTAATTCCAATTACCAGTTACGTCCTTCATACTAGTAACTCATGTTGAAATAATTCTGTACCTACTCTATAAAAGAGTACCTTTCGTACTGTAAATTAAATCTTCACTTCTGCCCGATCCGAAAAGACAAAATTACTCAGACATGCTATCTACCGTTTAATTTACAATTCATTTTAATATGTCAATATGCCTGGTAAATTATTAATAAGTATTTAATGAATTTCAATCTTAAGGCATATAAACTTGCAAATGTTTATTTGCTATTTAATCACAATATATGAACGTTTTCGCCGTTTAGGGCATCTTCAGATATAACAATACATATTATCTGGACCCATAATAACATATTATGCAAATAACAAGGAAAATAGAGAACAATATATGTGGTACATGAAATTCATGAGCTTTATGTAGATATAACATGAAACAGGATGAATATTAAGATAATCTTTGAATTTGAACTTAGACTGGACGAATATTTTATTTATACATATAGCTCATGTTACAATTAATATACAATGTTTAAAATTTGTCAATGATGTTAATTTTAAAATTTACAATGATGATAATAAAATATTTCAAGTAGTCATGGCTGAAAGTTGTCATGAGATGCAAGGTAGTATGCGTAGTTAATGTTCTTGTGTTTTGTAATTATTTCGCTTACGCATACTACCTTGCATCTTATGACAACTTTCAGCCATGACTACTTGAAATATGTTATTATCATCATTGTACATTTTAAAATTAACATCATTGACAAATTTTAAACATTGTATATTAATTGTAACATGTGCTATATGTAAAAATAAAATATTCGTCCAGTCTAAGTTCAAATTCAAAGATTATCTTAATATTCATCCTGTTTCATTTTATATCTACGTAAAGCTCATGAATTTCATGCACCACATATATTGTTCTCTATTTTCCTTGTTATTTGCATAATATGTTATTATAGGTCCAGATAATATGTATTGTTATATCTGAAGATGCCCTAAACGGCGAAAACGTTCATATATTGTGATTAAATAGCAAATAAACATTTGCAAGTTTATATGCCTTAAGATTGAAATTCATTAAATACTTATTAATTATCTACCGTTTGTCCAAGTTGTTTTGTCGCAGGGTCGTAGAAATTGGGGAAATCATGTGACAGTTAATTCCTTAACGATGCTTTTTATTTAAATTATTTTAAACAGTTGTAAAATATTACGTAGACTTCCAATTCCTAACAGCAATTAATGTTTTCAGAAAAGAGCTAAGACAGCACAGCTTTTACAGAGGGGCGAGCAGAAGCAGGTGGGGGCAATCGGGATGCGACATAGGCAAACGGACAGTACCTGTGCGAAAATATGTTTCAATATTGAAAGCTCTTTCGTCACTGGAAAACGCGAACATATTTCTAGAACGTACTATACTCACTAACTCAGTACTGCATACGCGGCTTCGGTTCCGTGTGGAGAACGGTTGGAAGTTTACTAGTAGAAGGGGTGGGAGTGAAGTACATTCAAAAACTCAGGTACAATAAAAATTGAAGTAAAAATAAAATGATGTCCCTGTACTATTATAATGTTTATGCTCGACCATGCCGAAATGTAGTAATTATACACCTGGTAGCAGTCCTTTAATGCATGTCATTAAAGTACACCTACTCATTAAAGGTCAGGTCTTTCAGCCAATGACGACTCAGGTTACAACTGTTCAGCCAATGACAGGTCAGCTTTCTACCGTTATGAAACCGTAAGTATCGATTATTCTCGGATATGCAATCGAAAGAGAATTAGCGAAAAGTCACGGAGGTTGAAAATCCAATACTGTCGCAGAAGGTTATGTTCTGTTACTATAATAATTAGCGTTAATTGTAAATAATATTCAAATAAATTCAATTTGTCATCTCGTTTTTCAATGTCTAATTTTATTTCAATGTTATCTCTGTAGGTTCTTATGGCCTAGCAAGGTCAATGTGAACATCTGTTCCTCGGAAAAAGTCAATACTTTCGCGTCTGCCAACATCTCACAACATACGGGACATTGGTCAAGGTCAGATACAAAGAAAATTAATAATATCAAGTTAGAAATATAGTCGAGCATAAAAAGTCGTATGAAACTCGCCTATAATGGTAATTAAAAAGCTCGTATGAAAATTATGAAATTCGCTTGCGCTCGTTTCATAAATATCCATACTCGCGTCTTAATTACCTTCATTATAGGCTCGTTGCATAATGTACTATTGAAATATACAATGATTATATTAAGCAAAGTTTCTCGCTGCACTTGTAACAAATTTTCTGAGAATATTTCTGTTTATCTTTTTTGGAAACACCCTGTGTTACTACTCAGACGCAGAAATCTACTTCAGCCCTAAGATCTCGCGCTGACCGAGTGAGGGAACTCTCTGTACGCGGGACTCTTTTCTTAGCACTCTCTAATCCCACCCTATTTCTCTCGTGAGTTATTGCCACTGCGGGTCAGAAAATGGTAGCAGCTGCTGGCTAGTCCGTTTGCGGTCTGTCTGTCTGTCTGTCTGTCTGTCATTAGCATTCAGGAGCGGCGCGGCGGGGCTGCGTCATGGTGATGACTGGGGCCCTTCTGTTTCCCGTCGTATAAAAATGTAGTGCGCTGAATTATACATGTATCACTCCGACCTCACAGCCTTATGTTTCAGGCTTCTCACGACTTGGTCTGCAATTAGGGCTGATTTGCACGCTCACGCTAACTTCGACATCACACTTACGACTTCTGAAACAGGAGCAATAACCAGGAACTTGGGAATAAGGTTATGGCAGAATGAAAATATTAGTGAAGTAGCAAATAGTTACACAGTTTAAGGTTTCTATGTGATAATATGGGCTTCTGCTGTTCACCAAGCGCTAACTTGTCTATGTGTAAATCATACGGACTCGAGTTCGAATCTGGGCACAGAAGTCTACATATATAATTTGAATTGGTAATGGAAATTACGGGAAAACGTCTTAACGGATTTTAATGAATGACCCGTCATCTTGAAGCTTGGCATCCAAGGATTTTCAGAAAAATATTAAGTTTCAGTGACGCGTTAGTTTTCCTACATACTTACTCACTTACTTCCTTTTAAGAAACCCGGAGGTTCATTGCCGCCCTCACATAAGCCCGCCATAGGTTCCTATCCTGAGCAAGATTAATCCAGTCTCTATCATCATATCCCACCTCCCTAAAAATACATTTTAATATTATCTTCCCATCTACGTCTCGGCCTCCTAGAAGGTATTTTTCCCTCCTACCATCCAACTAACACTCTAATATGCATTTATAGATTCGCCCATACGTGCTACATGCCCTGCCCATCTCAAACGTCTGCATTTAATGTTCTTAATTATGTCAGGTGAAGAATAAAATGCGTGCAGTTCTGTGTTGTGTAACTTTCTCCATTCATCTGTAACTTCACCCCTCTTAGCCCCAAATATTTTCGCGAAGCACCTTATTCTTTAACACCCTTAACCTATGTTCCTGTCCACACCTGTGGAGTAACGGTCAGCGCGTCTGGCTGCGAAACCAGGTGGCCCGGGTTCGAATCCCGGTCGGGGCAAGTTACCTGGTTGAGGTTTTTTCCGAGGTTTTCCCTCAATCCAATACGAGCAAATGCTGGGTAACTTTCGGTGCTGGACCCCAGACTCATTTCACCGGCATTACCACCTTCATATCATTCAGACGCTAAATAACCTAGATGTTGATACAGCGTCGTAAAATAACCCAATAAAATAAATAAAAAATAAAAAAACCTATGTTCCTCTCTCAAAGTGAGAGTCCAACTTTCACAACCATAAAGAACAACCGGTAATATAGGCGTAAATGTTTTATAAATTTTTACCTTTCACACTTTTTGACAACAGAATTGTCCTATTTTCCAAAATCCATCTTTCGTCAGTTTTGAGGACTAATTAATTGCATTTCAGAATAAAACAAAACACACACTACAATAAACACGAGGGCCATGACCTGCAGGATTGCTGACATATTTAGAGTTCAAATTCAATTGGTTATTAAAAACTTCAAGACTTACTAAAAATAATTCACAAAATCTCATTCTGCGGTGTGTAATTTTCTGAGTACAGCTGTGTATTAAATATTAAAATCTACTAAACTTGATGTGGTTTGATGACATTATTACCATTAGAAATGAAATAGGTATTATTATAGTTAATGCCATGATGTGACTATTTTTCATGAATTATACATATTAATGCTATATTGATGATATTAAAGTGAAACGTTTTGGGGTTATACAAGTAGATGTAGAGGATATCTAAAACTAAACCGTTATATTATTACTATTAAAAATAAAAATAATTTAGTTACTAATCAAGTGGGGTTGGATCTCTTTCATACACTTAATGGCGGTTTGGTGTAGATATTTATATGCGTCATTCTCTTCAGTATTGGCTCGAGAGAGCGCAAAAATTACAGTTCCTAAGGAAAGACCAAAAGGTATTACTTACTGACAAAATAAGAGGCATACAACATTTTGTAGTTTTCCGATCATTTCAGCAAGATCTCTTAGCAGGATAAAATGATTTTACCCTCTAATTTCAAGCTCTACATGCAGCAGCTATACCAAGATGCTATGTCTATTTTTCGAAAGCATAGCAAACCTGACTTTTTTAGTTTTCACCTACAATCCACAATGGCCTGAAATAGCTATTGCTTTACTCCCACATGAAAAACTCACTGATCGTCTTGACATTGTTACTTGCGTTTTCGCTTTGAAACTCCAAAAGTGATGGTGGATAGATTGAAGAAAATGTATATGGCATAAAAAACATTGAGAGGGAGTATGTTTCATTATTATAGAAGCAAATATCTTTCAAAATATCTGGTAATCTTCATTGAAAATAAATCTGAATAATGTTTATTTGAACATCTAATGAACTTAGTTTGCAGCATTTGCTGCATAAGCCACTAGTATATATTTAATTTGAACTGTGGCGGAAATTGTTATGAAAACTATACATCCTGTGAGGTTGTGTGATGTCTCTACTGAAAGCTAATAATATTAATATTGCAGGAAAATCTAAATGGTCTGCAGCGAAGTTCATAAAAAGGTTTACATTTAAAAATATGCACGACCGTCGCAGTAAAGCATAGAACGTAGGACATCTTGCAGTTTATTTCGTAGTGTTGTGCAGTGGACCGTGGTTCACGTAATGTACTTCATCTTCATATGAGTTATTAATACAGCTGTGTTAGGTTTTTTGAAAGTCACGAATAGTGTCAGTAATGTGATACTTTGCGTATCGGAATTTTATTGTGTTTTCAATCTCTATCAAGCAGCAGTTGCTGCTAGAAGCCACTAGTATAGGCCTATATATAATTTGAACTGGTAATGGAAATTACGGAAAAAGACTCAACCAGTTTTAATAAATTACCCCTCATTTTGAAGCTTGGCAACCAAGCACATGTGGAAAATGAGTAGTTTTCAAAGAAATGTCAATCTTCTATACCAATTGTCCTATTTTCCAAAATCTATCTATCGTCAGTTTTGAGAACTAATGGATTTTCAGAATAAAACAAATAACATACTAAAATATTTTCATGTAGGCCATAACCTGAAGGATTACCAAAATACGTACTACTAAGATTTATTTCAAATCATCCGTCCTCAAGTGAGGTTGACCACTGGGATCCGGAATTAACAAACATAAAAGATAAAGGGAAATGAAACGAGCATAATAATGATTCGATTTGTACATTAAAACAAAAATTTATGTGTTAATATATAGAAGATAGTGTGGAATTTGAAGAGAGGCCTTCAGAATTTCCATTACAATATTCTGAACCTCATAAAAGGGAATTTTAAGGGATTTAAGGATATTACATGTAAATTTTGGTAAACAATCCCTCGCTCCTAATAGTAAGCCTGTAACATCCCAGTTGTAAAGCGAAACGCCATATTTTTCACTGAGGTATGGAAGACAAGGTAGATATTTAGCTCGCTTGTCATCATTTATCTGCAGTGCTTGATTTGTGTCTCGTTCAAAGCAAATCGTAGAGTCTAAGACCATGGCTTTTTGGGTTCTTCTATTGATGGCAATTATATCGACGATTCTATGAGAATCGTCTTCAGACACACAATGAATCTCCTCATGTACTTCCCTCTGTTTCTTAGCAGGTTGGCAATTGCTGTACGGGCACGATGGTGTCTGTTGTTACGCTGTAGCTCTCCCTTCTTACAGAATCCCAGTACGTGGCCAAGTATGTCTGATATTATGACAATAGGTCTATTTTCATTTGTTTAATTTTCTCAGCACGTCTCTCTATATTGGGTATTAAGAACTTCAAAACTTATTAAGAAGGTTATAATCTGCTTTGTATTGATTATTAAAAACTATAAAACAGAAGAAGATTTGATGACACTGTTACCATTAAAAATGCAATATTATACCACAGTCTAGTATATACAGTCGCGAAGCTCAATAAGTAGTAAATATGCAAACATTAGATAGTTGCTCACCACTAGGATCGCTAATATCGCCTCATTACAGGCAATCCAAAATAGAACCGTCACAGTCTATTGTTTCTACACCCTCAAAACTCAAGCTTTGTGACTGTATACAGCATGTATCTAAATTGATGTCAAATATTTCGGGGACGTGTTCGTAACACAAAAACATTACAAAAGGTTCATATGAACATTGGTTTCAAAATAATTTATTTCAGAGTTACAAGACAAAATTTAATGTTACAAAAATTACTCGAAGTGGCTTCCTCCTGATTCGATGTATCCCCTAAACCTGCGTTACATGCTATGGCGTACTCTGTTGAAAATTCCTGGAGTGTTTCGTATTTCGTGAAAACCATTTAGATACGCTCTCAGAATATCAACATTAAGTACAGAGTCGCATAAACAAGGGACTTTAAATGTCCCTAGACGAAGAAATCCATTTTATTCAAATCAGGCGATCGAGCAGGCCATGCAATCAATCTCCTTCGACCAATCCACCTCTGGGGAAATTGATCATTAAAACAATTATGAACTATCAGAATGAAATGAGCTGGAGTAGCATCGTGTAAAAAACAAATTCACTGGACGACATTCAGAGGCACATCATCAATTAAATGATGCAAATCATTTCGTTCTGTTCACTCACAGAATACATTTTCTTCTGATTTCTTTGCTCTACAAAATACAAACAAACAAAAAACCATCAAACAATCAGCGGTCAATGAAGGACAAACCCTTTGATAACTCCCTAACGAATGGTTTTCAGACCCATGTTCTTATTCACTTTTTTATTTTTTTTTATGTTAGAAACACGTCCCCGAAATATTTGACACCAATTTAGATACACCCTGTATAGTAGACTGTGATTATACCTAATGCCAAGGTGAATATATTTGTAACTAATGATACACATAAATGCTATTATTGATGATATGAAAGTGAAACTTTTGAGGTTGTATAAGTAGACGTAGAGAATATCCTACATTAGATCTTGGTTTCTATACTTTTCTGAGTAACGGTTATACATATAAGTTACTAGAAGCTACAAAACTTATGTAAGATAATATTGTTGTTAAAATGAGACGCTTTCATAGTTATTAATCAAGTGGTGTGGGTTCTTCCGGATTTAATGGCGGTGCTGTGTAGATATTTTATGTGTGATTCTCTAATTCTCCTAGGTAGAAGTGCAATTCTATGTGAAAGGCATTAGTATTTGAGCCATGCTTCCCATTTTAACTGTGTCTTTAATGGAAGCAAATAACTTTCAAAATATATGGTATTCTTTCTGGAAAAGAAATCTGAAAAATCTTTAATTTTAACATCTAATGAACTTAGTTTGCAGTATATGCTTCACAAGGCAATAATTTGTCTATATTTGACTTCTGTTGAGACGGAATATGTGTTCCTGCAGGACGAATTGTTGTTTTAAAGGAAATTCCTAATTATCGCATGCAAAATAATAGTAAAATAACCCATTTTCAATTAGTCACAAATATAATACTATTTATCATAGTTCTTTCATTTGTTGTCGCGATTTGTGTATATTCATTGAGATTTAAAATAAAACAGAATTGTTACTCTAAAGTAAATCTTTCACCTTACAATTATTTTTTAATTTAAACATAATCTTTTATACATTCACTACATTCCTGTGATTAGGTGCAGTCTATTCACTTAATATAGCACACATTGAATCGAAATTTAGCCACATACTGCTAATAGATACTAAAACACACTCTACCAAAATTATTATTATATCTGCAATATTATGGACATACAGTCCTACTAATAAACCGTGTATAGTTTTTATACGAGACTTATGCAGGGTTGAGACAGAAAACTTTACTAATAAACCATGCAGAAGCGATGGACGTATAAACAGCCTGTAACTATACAATGGGAATTGCTTTGCAGCAGTTATATACACGAAACCCCTTGTTTAAGCGTTGTATATAGAGAAAAAATGGCCGCCCCTATAACAGCTGTTCGTATCGACTGTCATTTTATGATGATGGTTGCCTTGTAACCAAAGAAGAACAAACCAAAGAGCACAGAATAATTAGAATAATATTACTGTAGCTTGTACTCTTTGATCAAAATATAGTATGGTAATCGATTAGAGCCAGTTGTACTATCGATACTTAACATGCCACACTAGAGCGCTCTACCGGATGCAATAGAGAACCTCAGATATTCTATTATCTTTCGTAACGAAGTAATGACGAAACTATGACGTAGCTGTGTAACAGTTGTACTGTTATACACGATGTATGTAATGATTATTAGTAAGGAATTTACACACGACTTATAAACAAGCTACTCATTGTATAAGTATAAGACAGTTAAACGTCTGTATATAGAGTTTTTATTAGTAAGACCGATAGGGTTTATACCAATCTTCACCGTCAATAAATTTGAAGGAATAAATAGAGTGATAAACTAAAGAAAGAGGAGAAGTTGTTAAGGGTAGGAAGAGGAGCAAAAAAGTAATACAGAGTGGAAGCGAAATAATCCTATATATTGTAGAGGACAATATAGTACACTTAAATGAATAGAAAACCTGTATTACATTTTGTTGTTAAATGCAAGGTCAATTAGAAAATTTAGAATATGTATTATATAGATTTCGCGTGTTAAATATTATAGTACCTGGTGACTAGTTTCAGCCTGTTATGGACCATCTTCAGAACTGGTTCATGCTGGTCTTGACGCCTTTTGTTTACGTTTACTGTGGTGGCGTTTTTATATAGTAGAATGTTGAGTAAATTGAAATTGAGTTGTGTTGAGAATTTCATTTGGATGTGTCTTTGTGTGTCTATACAGGGTGGAATATAAGGTAGTACATTAATTGTAGGATGTGATTCCTTAAAATATAACGAACAAAAAAGTCTAATAACATTTTAGAAATAAAACTTTTATGCCGACATTTCGATCGCGAATTTTACGAATACTGTTTAAAATACGCTGTACGTCCAACTGCACACTAATGCAATGTAAACATCACAACAGCTGATCAGTTGCGAGTACTAGGCAAACCGTCTGTCGTCTGGACAGCGATGCCAGATTTTTAGACCTTCTGTACGTGACTCGACAATCAATGTTTCCAATGTTTCTTCAATCGATTAATTCGTTAGCTGTGAATTTTGTAATTAAAATACTGCTGCAACATGAACATAAACACGTTCTTTTCGTTGTTATACAAGAAATTAAATCGTATTTTAAACAGTATTCGTAAAATTAGCGATCGAAATGTCGGCTTAAATGTATTATTTCTTCAGAAACCTCGCTAGAACGAGCAAAATGGTATTAGACTTTTTTGTTCATTATATTTTAAGGAATCACATCCTACAATTAATGTACTACCTTATGTTCCGCCCTGTATATTTCGTATTGTTCTAGAGTGTTTAGTGTCTGGCTGTTTGGTTGAATATGTAGAATTTCCATTTGTGTGTTTATGTCGTTGTAGGTGTGGTTAGCATTTCTGATGTGTCCTGCATATGTAGAAGTGTTTTGTAACTTTGTTATGGCTGTGAAGTGTTCTTTGTCACGTTTTTGAAATGATCTACCTGAATATCTGTCCTATGTAGAAGTTATTGTATTTGAGTTTGTATACGCCTGTGTGGTTGTTCGTGTGTGTTGTTTTGTGTGTTGAGATGCTTTTGTAGAGTGTTATTTGGTCTGTATGCGATGTTGTAATTTAAATGAAATTCTCAACACACAACTCAATTTCAGAACACACACACTTTTTGACTCCACATTACATTACACACACACACAACCCACACGAAACGTAAACAAAAGGCGCTAAGATCACCACGAACCAGTTCTGAAGATGGCCTATAACAGGCTGAAACTAGTCAACCAGGTATTATAATATTTAAAACGCGAAAGCTATATAATACATATTCCGAAGTGATATAGTGTTAAAAGTTGTGTAATCAGCATGTATTGAAAATTTATTTGGAAGTTTCAGCAGTACAGGTATGACAACATCACCGCTAACAACTTCTCTCTCTTCTCGTAATACAGATGTAAGAGGTTAACATACTCAGGTCTGTCTCAGTAGGTAAACTATTCCCACCTTCCTCTTTCGCTACGACGTTGAAATCTGCTAGCGACGTTCAGTGGCTTGAAATTAGTGGTTTTTAAATTAAATTTATACGAAAACCGTCCATGATATTCAAATACATGAGAGGAATAATTGATTCTTTATTACATTTTCTATCCATATGTACAAAAATTATTCTAAAATCACAAGGCGATGCATTACGACCCGAATATTTGTTCGTAGAAATACAAGCAAGTCTTCATAAATGTCTCTTAGCAGTTATTTATAAGCCTCCCAAAGCTGGACATCTATCCGATTTAGAAAGCCCGTTAGTCGATCTTTTACCGCAATATGAACATGTCTTGGTTATGGGGGATTTCAATTTAAATCTTCTGGCAGTCAGATCAAATGGGACTAATCAACTCCGTAATTTGTTCGAAACTTTCAATCTAACAATTCTTCCACTCAATCCTACCCACCACACACCTACTTCCGATACTTTAATTGACCTAATCATTACGAATAATTCTGATAGAATTCTAACTTCAGGACAGTTACCAGTTCCGGGAATATCTGGTCATGATCTTATTTTTGCCGAGTACTCTCTTCAGTGCCCAAAAAATGCAGCTAAGGTAATTACTTACAGAGATCTAAAAGGCATTGACAACGACCAATTAACTTCTGACGCCTTACAAATGCCATGGCATACTATTTTTAATTTAATCACAGTTGACGAAAAAGTTGCCACCTTTAATGACATCATAATACAATTATTCGACAAACATGCACCTTTAAAGAAGAGACGAGTCACCCACCGACCCGCCCCATGGCTGAATGACAGTATTCGTAATCTTATGACGTCACGTGACGCTGCTTTCCGGAAGTACAGAAACAACAAATCTGCCGAAAACTTTAACAACTACAAAAAACTTAGAAACAAAACCACACAAAGCATTAGGAATGCTAAACGCCGTCACGCTCTGAGTCTCGTCGACCCGTCTGTTCCCCCGCGGTGTCTTTGGAATAACTTACGTGATATGGGAGTAGGGAAGAAAGCATCAGAAGCTGAAGTTATAAACATACCACTTGATAAACTCAATGAATACTTTACCTCACCTCCCACTATACGACCTGAAAAACAGTCAAAACTAAATACAATTAATACTCTCCTAGCTAATCCTCCTCCTTCTCGCGAAAAATTTTTCTTCTCGCACATTACTGATTCTGAAGTAAGAAGGGCTCTTAAAAGCATTAAATCTAAAGCACAAGGCTCTGACAACATAAGCATAGTCTTTATCAATAAGTTAGTTGATATCGTGCTTCCTGTAATAACCCATATTTTCAATTCTTCAGTTATCACGTCTGTTTATCCGCAACTCTGGAAAACAGCTTTGGTACGCCCACTTCCTAAAGTAAATTCACCAACTTCTGCAAAAGACTATAGGCCAATCTCCATTCTTCCCGTTTTATCCAAAGCCCTGGAACGCATCATTCATAAGCAGTTGTCAGACTACCTAATAGAATTTAATCTTTTAGACCCTTTACAATCAGGATTCAGAAATGGCCATAGCACTTCTACTGCTTTGTTGAATGTTACTGAGGACATACGCGCAGCCATGGATAAACGACAGGCTACTGTACTAGTTTTATTGGACTATAGCAAAGCCTTTGATTCTGTTGACTTCGATCTACTATTGACTAAACTACAAACGCTACACCTTTCTGATAGTGCTATCACCTGGATGTACTCCTACCTTACTGGCCGCCAGCAGCGTGTCATATCTAATAATCGTTTCTCATCCTGGCGTACTGTAGATACAGGAGTTCCTCAGGGATCAGTATTAGGCCCCTTGCTCTTCTCTATTTATATAAATGGAATTTCTAAATCATTTAAGCACTGCAGATATCAAATATATGCAGACGACGTTCAGTTGTATATTTCAGCGCGTCCTGATGCACTAAATGATAGCATTAATAGTCTTAATAAAGATCTTGATTCCATCTCTTCCTGGTCTCAACAATTTGGGCTTAACCTAAACGCATGTAAATCACAGGCTATTCTGTTCGCGAACCGTAGATTAATTCCTGAAGTCAACGACCTGAATATTCCACCTGTGAAACTGGATAAAACAATCATCCCGTTTAGCTCTACCGTAAAAAATCTCGGAGTGCATTTCGAATCTAATCTTAGTTGGGATACGCATATTAAATATACATGTAAGAAGGCATTCTCTATTCTCCATTCACTAAAAAGATTGTATCATTATCCATCTAAATTAAAACAGACGCTGGTACAGACACTCATTCTACCTCATTTCGATTATTGCGACGTTTTGTTCAGTGATCTCAGGATTGATTCCGCCCAGAAACTACAGCGTGTTCATAACGCGTGCGTCCGCTTCATTTGTAATGTTCGATACTATGATCATATCTCACCTTCTTTCGAGAAGTTATCATGGCTTAGGTTACATGAGAGGAGAAATCTGCACTCACTTTCTCTCCTATATCGAATTATGCACACTTCATCCCCCTATTATTTATTCGCTCGTTTTCATACTCTCTCTCGCTATCATAATATTAATACTCGATCACAACGCGATAACACGCTAGAAATTCCACTTCACACATCATCTCTGTATTCCTCATCTTTCACTGTTGCTACCTCTCGTCACTGGAACTCTCTGCCGCCTGAAGTCAAGGGCTGCCGAACATTGAAATCTTTCAAATCCAAGTTAGAAAATTATCTTATGACGAGTTGCCAAACTAACTTACTATTATGACAAGTGTTGTATTGCATGTTTCCACGTATTCACATTTTTTTTTTATGTTCTAGTGATATTTAACTTATTTTATATTTTTGTTCTCATATTTTCCGATAATGGTATATCTCTAATGTGATAAGTTGAGCTACATATAAACATAATTTTCCTTACTGTGTATACTTAAAAATATTGTATTCATTGTATGCTTTGTACTGCACTATTGTATTACTACTATTAGTATTATTATTACTATTAGGCCTGTTATTATTTTATTTATTATTATTATTGATATTATTATCATTATTATCATTACTATTCTTATTTATTATTCTTATTATTATTATTATTATCAATAATTCTTATTTTTTTATACTTTGTAGGCCTCATTTCTTTTTGACCTGCTGTTCACATTTTATTATGCTTTTTTCTTTCTTTCTGTATGTTATATATTATGTCTGATTTCTTCTTACTTGTTGTTTACATTTTATTATTATTATCTTATTCAGTTTTGTGTGTACTTTGTAAATTTGTAGTGTTTCTATAACGCAGTTTTTACTCCTGGTTGAGTGTTAGAGAAGGCCGTATGGCCTTAACTCTGCCAGGTTAAATAAATCATTATTATTATTATTAAAAAATCACGATACTACTCGCAAAATTTACTGAATAAGAGGGTGTTAAAATTAAAACAAAATAAAAATACTAAGAAAAAATATGGACTTTCCATCAAGACGGTATTACACTTCTTTTTTTGTTAGACATAACAAGAATTACTCGCTCTGAAATTCTGCAGGGTTATTTCAATTTCACTCTATATTGTAAGAGGAAGTGGCAAGAGCAGGTGAAGTTAAAGAACATTCAACAAAAGAAAATAAGGAATTAAACATGATGTAGACTAAGAAGTGAAGCTTTAGTATATGAGAAGATGTAGAAAATGGAACAGAAAGGAAATGTAGAGAGATTAAAAACAACAGAAGTTTACGGTAGGGAAATGGGAAGAAAAAAGGCAAGAGAGATTGAAAAAAAAAAAGAAATGTTGAGAAGGAAATATGTGGGACAGAGAATGTTGTTGTTGTTTTCTAATCCCAGGCGTATGACAATAAAGTCATTAGACCTCTTGCACACCAATATTTTTCAAAGATGTATCATGGTCAGCCACTGAAGAACAGATTTTGAGGTGTTCCGAATCCATTTCTTGGTTTGAGTTGCACAATGGGTAGTTAGGGGACTGATATATTCCAATTCTATGCAGGTGTTTGGCTAAACAATCAAGGCCTGTTGCAAATCTAAATGCAGCTACAGACGATTTTCGTGGTAAATCGGGAATTAACTGTGGATTATGATGCAGAGAGTTCCATTTTCTCACTTGAGATTGTGTTATCAAATTTTGTTTGTTGAAGTCTAAGTATGTAGATTTAATAAATCTTTTCACAGAGTAATACGTAGATTTAGTAACGGGTCTTTAAGCAGCAGTGCTGCCTTTCTTTGCTAAAGCATCCGCATTCTCGTTTCCCAGAGAATGTACAAAACGTAGAAGGGGAGAGCTCAGAAATATACGAACAGAAGGCAGGAAATTTCGCTTCCAAACGGTCAAAATTAAAATCTGGAATGTATCAGGAGATTATTAGTCAAACAATCTAATTGAAACCTCGATTCCAGCTGAGGTGTAAAGTAGTGGTGCCATCAATAAATGGGGGGTCTGTACTCACCTATGACGGTAAGGTTGTAGCGGAAGCTGCGAGTTGGCGTATTCCGGAAGTCAACTCGGCAGCGATAGACGCCCTCATCGTGGCGCCGGATGTCCTCGACCACGAGTTGCGCAGGCTCGGATACGGTTCGGAAATACGCCCTCGAACCGAACACTTCGGGCGCGGACCAATGTCGCGCCTGGCTCAGAGGTTTTCCGCGCACATCGAAGCTGAAACAATATCGTCACAATCAAAATTATAACAGGCGGAAAAATTATGACTATGTTACAAGATTGTGAGATTTGTGTTGTGCACCACTAATGAGATAGAATTATTGCGGGTCACTTCAGTTTTCCTTATCATACAAACAATACTTCATTATCACAATATAATTGCTATTATATCAACATTAAAAATCTATAGATTAAGATAAACGAAGATATTCATTTGGTTAGAAGAAGAATTGATCAATGTCTACTATATAAGTTTACTAACATTATGGTCCACAAGATGATCATGGGTAGTAGAAGACGAATAGGAGGAATAGAAGTATAACAAGGGGAACACAAAGTGATCATGGGTAGTACAAGACGAACAGGAGGAATACAAGTATAACAAGAGGAACACAAGACAATCATGGGTAGTACAAGACGAACAGGAGGAATACAAATATAACAAGGTAAACACAAGACGATCATGGGTAATACCATACGAACAGGAGGGATACAAGTATAACAAGGTAAACACAAGACGATCATGGGTAATACAAGACGAACAGTAGGGATACAAGTATAACAAGGTAAACACAAGACGATCATGGTTAATACAAGACGAACAGGACAGATACAAGTTTAACAAGGTAAACATAAGACGATCATGGGTAATACAAGACGAACAGGAGGGATACAAGTATAACAAGGTAAACACAAGACGATCATGGGTAATACAAGACGAACAGGAGGAATACAAATATAACAAGGTAAACACAAGACGATCATGGGTAATACCATACGAACAGGAGGGATACAAGTATAACAAGGTAAACACAAGACGATCATGGGTAATACAAGACGAACAGGAGGGATACAAGTATAACAAGGTAAACACAAGACGATCATGGTTAATACAAGACGAACAGGACGGATACAAGTTTAACAAGGTAAACATAAGACGATCATGGGTAATACAAGACGAACAGGAGGGATACAAGTATAACAAGGTAAACACAAGACGATCATGGGTAATACAAGACGAACAGGAGGAATACAAATATAACAAGGTAAACACAAGACGATCATGGGTAATACCATACGAACAGGAGGGATACAAGTATAACAAGGTAAACACAAGACGATCATGGGTAATACAAGACGAACAGGAGGGATACAAGTATAACAAGGTAAACACAAGACGATCATGGGTAATACAAGACGAACAGGAGGGATACAAGTATAACATGGGGAACACAATACGATCATGTGTAGAATAAGATGAAGAGAAGGAATACAAGTATAAGAAGGTAAACAAGAGATGATTATGGGTAATACAAGACAAACAGAGGGAATACAAATATAACAACGCGAAAAAAGATGATCGCGGGTAGTACAAGGCGAACAGGAGGAACACAGGTATAAAAAGGGTACACAGGATGACCATAGTAATCACTAGGCGAACAGGAGGAATACAAATGTAACAAGGGGTTACACTGGTTGATCATGGGGAGTACAAGACGAATATGAGGAATACAATAACGGGTGGAAAACAAGATTATCATGGAGAGTATAGATGAACAGGAGGAGTCTAAGCAGCTTATAACAAGTGGAAAACAAGGTGATCATGGAGAGTAGAAAACGAACAGGAGGGAAACAAGATGATAGTGGGGAATACAAGACGAACAGGAGAAATACAAGAATAACAAAGGGAACACAAAATGATCATGGAGAGTAAAAGATGAACACGAGGAATACGAAGATAGCAAGGAGAAAACAATGAGAAAAGGGGGAATAGAAGGGAATCATTGGCAATAAAATAAGAGCTATTGTGAATAAAAGAAAAACAATGAAACTAGGTGAATGAAAGGAGAACAAGGGAAATATAAGCAGAACAATTTGAATGAGAGAAGAAGTAAGATGGAAGGATAAGGGTAATACAATGAGAACAAGAAGAATGCAAGGAGAATTAGGTAAAGTAAGGAGGTCAAGGATAATACAAGGAGGAAAGGGTAATAGAAGAGAACAAGTGGAATAAAAGAACATCAATTTTAAGGTAAGTAGGTTAAGGGTAGTACAAGGAGAACCAGTGGATTACAAGTAGAACAATACAAGGAGAAGAAGGGTAAGGTGAGGATGTGTAGGATAATAAAAGGAGAATAAATGGATTACAAGAAGAAAGTCATATAGAATATAATATACAATAGGGACGAGAGGAATGATACATTTTTGTGTGACGATCAATTGCCAGTGCATCCCACCCAGCCCACTGGGGAGAATGTTGTAGTTCTACGTTAAAATAGTAAGTTTCTAATCAATAATCAAGAAATGTGATATCTGTTATAATGCACAGTGAAATTATGAAACTACAACAGAATTAAGAAATTAACGGAATGCAGTCTTTTTTGGAAGGTACTTGGCAGAAGAAAATGAAGACAATATCACAAGAACTGACCGTTAAGTCGATGCCCTACTGAAATTTAAAAAATCCACAAATTTTTAGGTAGGGAGTTGACATTTTTACTGAATATACACATGAATATCATAATCAAACATTGTAAATTTCAATATTTTTTCAGAAATATTAAAAAAAAAAAATTAAACTTATTTTGTTTGAATTTTTAAATTATTAGCGAATATCCTACTTGGAAGATAATTACTTTTTGATCAAATTGTTTCTTATAGATAACACTGCATATTGTGAAATGGAGCATTATTAATGCCCTACTCTAATTAGTTAATTATTTGTAAAAAATAGAATTTCGTCAATGCTCAAACATTGATAAAGAATAATGCTGTTTTACGAATAATTATCTAGCACAGTCATTCCAGTTGTCACGGATGTTATATTTTTAGTATTTTCAAACTCTATATATTGAAAATGAAATTACTTTTGTCAACTCTCATTATTAGAATCAATTTAGAAGATCAGTATCATTTTATAGAAAAAAAATGTTTGAATAAAATTTATTACTATTGCAGAAAGTAATGAAATGGTTTCTTCACGGATGTTACAAGATTTGTGAACTCACTTTAGACCTTATTAACAAAAAGTATGAAGCACAGGTGTCTGCCTCAAGCAAAAAGAGATTCATTCTCATAGTGTCAATGTGAAACTGCGTAAATCTCATGGCATCCAATTGGTTCTCAAAAACATATACCATAAATGATTTACAGCAGACTCTTTCATGTCAAAAATATTTTCCACATTTTGTCACGAATGTTACAGATGAGTTAATGTCCTTTATTTTTCCAGTTTGAAAACAACTGAAATATTCACTTAAAATGTATGATTGATAATTGTCAATAACCCGAACTACTTGAAATATATGACGGAAAGAATATAGTACAGAGTAAAAAGTTCCTTGATCCTGGCGCTCTGAAATTAAGAGTGCAGACTCTGAAAATATTTCTTCAACAATAGCTCCTTGAAGAATGTACATTAATAACTGATCTCTCTATGAGTAAGTGTTGCAAACTTTAGGGAAATAAAAAGCGCCGATTACCTAGCCAAGACCACTTAGATTCAATGCCCATAAAATTTGTAAAGTATTTTCCGTTCGAAAATAAAACATTAGGATATTAATTTTAGAGCCTTATCTATGTGTTACACAAATATTTCTGAAAAAGACTTTTTCATTGGAATTCCTAGCTTTCCTGGAATGGCTGAGTAATAAAACTATGCTGAATACAGCCAATCCAATACTCCATTTCACAACAGAGATATTAATGAATAAGTGCAAATTTTCATTAATCTACTTTAACCACTGAGAAATAAAATTAAAACATGTGGTTGAAAACGTAGAATATTTATTTTTGGGGATAATCAAATTTATAGTTTTGGTTGCACATAACTCGTATATTAACACAACGTCTACCACTTTAATAAAAATACAATTTATAAATTAAGATATTGAGATGCAATGGGCTATGGTGCTCCATGTTGGGATTCTTACAGATTAGAACATATTAAAACATACTTACTTACTTACTAACTTACTTACTGGCTTTTAAGGAACCCGGAAGTTCCTTGCCGCCCTCACATAAGCCTGCTATTGGTCTCTATCCTGAGTAAAATTAATCCAGTCTCTATCATCACATCCCACCTCCCTCAAATCCATTTTAATATTATATTCCCAACTACGTCTCTGACTCCCTAAAGGTCTTTTTCCTTCCTGCCTCCCAACTAACACTCTATATGCATTTCTGGATTCGTCCATACGTGCTACATGCCCTACCCATCTCAAATGTCTGGATTTAATGTAAACATATTAAACACTGGAAAATATTAAAAAACGGGTTCTCAAGCGTTGTCGTAATAATTCAACATTAAAATGGGACACTCTTACGGACAGGAGAACGCGAATTCGATTATGCGCAATGTTGAAAACATACAGAGGTGAGCCGGCCTGGAGAGAAATAAAAAATAGGTTGCAGCCGCCAAATTACTCTTCAAGGAACGACCACTCATATAAATTGAGGGAAAGAAGACAGAGGACGGACACTGGAAAGTTTTCTTTTCTCAATCGTACTAGCAGGGACTGGAATGCTTTACCTGCAGACTTACTAAGGGCTTTACCAACAACCAAAAATGTATTCAAAAATAGGCTTAAGGACTTTACTAATAGACGGTAGTATATGAAGCACACTATTTAAAGAGTGTAATTTAGGTTTTGTTATTTGAGGAGTTGTGTCAGTGAAGAAGTGTGTTGTGCCAGTGAAGTGTGTTGTGTCAGTGAAGTGTGTTTGAAGTGTTCGTGAAATCAGGATAGTATCAATGAAATGTGTTGTAGTACTAGTGCAGTGAGTGTGTTGACAGCGAAATGAGTGTAGGAACTTTTGCATGTATGAACATATCATACTCGTGAGTTTTAGTTCGAACATAGGGCTAAGATAAAAATTAGATTTACTTTAAATGTTACTTTAATTTAGGATGCTCCTCGTTAATTTTATTATACTATTATTATTATTTTTATTATTATTATTAAAATTATTATTATTATGATTATTAAAATTATTATTATTGTTTATTACTAGCATTAATTACTATTAGTATTATTATTAATTTATGAATAATTGTGTATATTATTAATTAGTCTTATTGAGTGTAATTAGTTACCACTGCCACCGGGTCTTTCCATATTTCAGTGTGAATAAGTACATTTTTAGTGCGAAAATAAAAAAAAACTGATAAAATTTGTTGAAATTCTACGATTTTCAGTAGCGCATAGCCTTAAGAACATTAGGTTGTAAGTAAAGAGTTGCAAATACAAAATTAGGAGAACATGAACTCTTATCAAAGAACTCAGAGCAACACTTGTAATAAACCTGAACATTGATTAAAGAGATTTTAAAGCCATATTTTCATAGATTGTTCGTTATTGTAGCTTTAATTGAGATAAAATTATACAAAGACATTTTCGGATAATTATTGTGTACGCGAGAAGAGTTCGGGACAGAAGAAGATATCAAATGATAGACGACATTAAGATATAAGGATCATATGCGGAGACAAAGACAAAGGTAGAAAATATCCTGGCAAATGCTGAGTTTGCAATGAAAGATCTACCATTGGGCAGAACACTATGTCGGCCTATGTATTGGGTATGTCACTACACGATGTATGTATTGTGTCTGTCACTAAAATTTAATGTACTTTACTTATCTGGGAAATCTCAGACCTCGAGTGACATTTGTTAGGACTATTTCGTGAATAAAATAAAAATTTAAATAATATATCCCTAAATTTCGATCACAAAATATTAATAATTGTATACAGGGTGTTTAAAAAATACGGGACATAATTTCAGGTATGTATATCCCACATGTAGACAATCAAAATAGTTCATTACAACATGTGTCCGGAAATGCTTTATTTTCGAGTTATGGCCTTCACAACATTGAAATTCACCAGAACGTTTTTCTTTCCGCAGGTCGTTGCCGTCAAAGGAGAGATTAAGAGGGCACTCTGACAGTTCATTCCGAGGCGAAGGTTACATTCAGTGTTGTGTAGGCGTTAGACTGTGCGACATGTATTCAAATCAAGAGCTGGCAATGGACGGCAATGCTGCGCTGGCTCGTCGTTTGTACCAGGAGAGGTACCCACAGCGACAATGTCAAGATCGGAAACATTTGTACGTCTTCATTACCGTCTGTGCGAGTATGGAAAGTTTAACTCTCCTGATTTGGGAAGGGGACGACCAAGATCTACAACTCCAGAAGTACAGGAGGAGATTGTGGAGGCTGTGAACATGACTCCTCCTATCAGCACACGAAGGTTAGCGTTGCATGTCAATGTTCCTCATACGACTATCTGTAGACTGTTGAAAGAGTACGTATCAATTGTATCCTTAAATTCATTTGCAACGTGTACAGGCCCTGTCACCAGCAGATTACCCTGCACGCGTTAGGTTCTGTCAGTGGTTCTTGCAGCAGTGTGGTGTAAATCCGAACTTTCCTGCCTTAGTATTATTTACAGATGAACCACAGTTCACAAGAGATGGTATAAAAAATTTCCACAATCAGCATGTATGGGCGTATGAAAATCGACGTGCAACTGTTACATCTCATCACCAGGTGCCGTTCTCCCTCAACAAGTGGGCCGGTATCATTGGTGATCGATTAGTTGGACCCCGTGTTCTTGTAAACAGACTTACGGGGCAGGCGTAGGCTACACAAACTTCCTGGAAAACACCATACCTCATGTTTTAGAAGACACTCCACTGATCAATCGTCAACACATTCACTTCTTGCATGATGGCGCTCCTGCACACTTCAGTCGTGCGGCTCGCCGGTACTTGGATCGAAGGTTTCCTGATCGATGGATAGGTAGAGGTGGCCCAATTGCTTGGCCTACACGCTCACCTGATCTGAACGCTCTCGATTTCTACTTGTGGGGCCATTTAAAATCATTGGTTTATTCGTGTCCGGTGCCTGATTTGGAATCCGTTCGGAATCGAATTGTGGCATGTTCTGAGGACATACGCAATACTTCTGGAGTTTGGGATCGTGTTCGCAGGTCAAAGAGACATCGATGTGAGGTCTGTATTCAAGCAGGAGGTGGACATTTTGAACATCTTCTGTAATGACAACGACCTGTGGAAAGAAAAACGTTCCGGTGAATTTCAATGTTGTGAAGGCCATAACTCGGAAATGAAGCATTTCCGAACACATGTTGTAATGAACTATTTTGATTGTCTACATGTGGGAAATACATACCTGAAATTATACCCCGTATTTTTTTAACCCTAGACCACAAAGCCTCGTAATTTTTACGAAGGACGTTTGGCAACATTGCTCTCCTTCTTTGATTTTTGAAGTCATATTCCTCCCCTTCTTAGTAGCATCCTGTACAAGGACGAGGGTGGTCAGTGTGTCAGTTTTGTCTGTATTGAATGCTTTCTTTGCGAGTTATGTGGGGTAGGTCGTAAATTTTACGAGGCTTTGTGACTGCGTCCGTGTCTTCTGACAAGGCAAGAATAAGTTATTTTACATTTCATTGTTATATTATCCATGGGTATTTGCGGCATTATTAGGTATTTATGTTCGGTTATTCATTGTTACAGATGAGCATTATAAACGGAGATGATCCTAATTTTGGCGTAAAAATTATGAAAATGTTTGATGAGTGTGGAGACGGCAATGATTCCAGTAATGACACTAGTTCTGATGAAGAGGTAGATCACGTGGAGGCAGATGATATAATACCTACTGATACAGATGAAGTTGAAGATGAAATTATTACACAGAGAGGGGGATTATTATTGATGCCGGTAGAAGCAGCACTTTGGTGGCTAATTCTCAGAGTCAAGTTGGGCCTACTCGTAAGACCAGAAGGCTTGTATATACATCAGAAGACAGTTCGGTTTCTGAAAGTGAAAGTGAAGTGAATGAACATATTCCTAACTCGTTATCCAATCCAAACCTAGTTAGGCCACCAAAAAAAATATTAACTGGAAAAAATCACCATCGTTGGTGTACAAAACCTGCGGGAAGGTCGTCTCGTCGCAGAAATATCATTCATTTCATTCAGACTCCTTTAGGGCATGCTAAGGAGGCAAATGGTCCTATGCAAACCTTCTCTTTGTTTATGACTAAGGAAATGCTTCAAATGATAGCCAATCACACAAATGAGGAAATAGAAAGGAAAAGGGTAAAATATAAATCACCAACTAACACCCAGGAGAAAACTTGTATGCTGGAAATGAAAGCATTGTTAGGACTTATGATCCAAACTGCAGCGCTAAAAAATAATCACCTTTGCGTACGAGAAATGTTCAACACAGATTTATGTGGCTCCAGGTATAAAGCGGCAATGAGTTCAGAAAGATTTGAATTTCTCTTGTCGTGTATCAGGTTCGATGACAAGGAAACGCGACAGGAGAGGCGAGAAAATGATTATTTTGCGCCTATACGCGAGCTTTGGGAGGACTTTGTCCAAAACTGTAGAACATGCTATAAACCAGGTCCGTTAATTACAGTAGACGAACAGCTCCTGGGATTTCGTGGGAGGTGCCCTTTCCGGATGTATGTTCCGAATAAGCCGAATAAATATGGCATCAAAATAGTGATGGCTTCTGACACGAAAACAAAGTATATGGTTGATGCTTCTCCATATCTCGGCAAGTGCATACAGACAGGGGGAATGCCGCTTGGGGAATTCTACATGAAGGAACTCACAATGACTCTAAGAGGTTCTAACAGAAATATCACGGTAGATAATGATTTACTTCTGTTAAACTTGCTGACGATCTCTTGAAAGATAAATTAACTCTTGTTGGTACTATTCGCACAAATAAACCATATATTCCCTCTGAACTACTTATAACCAATAACAGGAATATAGGTTAATCTATGTTTTGCTTTGACAAAGAAAAAAACTCTGGTTTCTTTCAAGGCCAAATCCAACAAGATGGTTATTCTGTTGTCCACTGCCCATGATCAATACACTCTAAATGAAAATACAAATAAACCACATATAATACATGACTACAATGCCACAAAATACGGTGTGGATACTCTCGACCAAATGTGCAGCAACAATTCTTGCAACCAAAAAACTAGACGGTGGCCCCTATGTGTTTTCTATGGAATGCTGAATATAGGATGTCTCAACTCATGGGTGATCTACAGTCACAACAATCAGCGCAAGAAATGTGCAAGAAAATCATTCCTAATTCAACTAAGCGAAGAGCTTACTAAACCATGGATGATGAAAAGATTGCAAATAGTCAGCTTGCAAACCAACTTACGGTATTTGATAGAAGCAGTCCTAGGAGACAATATGCCGAAACAACGTCAAGAGTCAACTACAAACAACAAAAGAACCATATGTCACATCTGTCCATCAAAGAAAAGACGAATGACTACATCCTACTGCAATCAGTGTGAACGTGCGTATTGCAAAGAACATAGCGCTAATTTGTGTACAAATTGTTGCAAATAAGTCAAGGAAAACTGTAATGAAAACTAAATTGTACTTTAGGGAAAGTGTGTGATGATTTTGTGCTTATGTACTTAGTGTTAAGTGAGAATTTAGCCTTGATTCTAAATTAAACTGAAAGGTCGTAAATTTTACGAGGTTTTGTGTTCATGCAGACTTGAAATAGGCTTTGTGTTCTAGGGTTAAACACCCTGTATTTACGAATACAATACTTAACCTATTAAGACATTGTGAAGTTGAAATAGATGAATATCGATTACTACAATAAAGTTATTCGATGTTATTATTCAGTAATGCCAACTCCGAAAAGCGAAAAAGAGGTTTAATAATATTAATTACATGTACAGCAGTTTTCTCTTGTTATTATTATAACAGAAATGCATTTTCATTATTTTCTGAAATCACAGTTTAATTTGCAATTTTATAATATAATTACAGTAACCTCACTAATACATTAATTATATGAAAAATTGTTGAAAACGCAGTTATCAAATCTGAATGAAAGAATGTAAATTTTTTCAGATAGCCTACAATACCATAGACATGAAATTAGAAGATGAAGATGTAGATGTTTGGGTTTGATATGCGATGATGTTAGATAAATTTGAACATCTGACTTTCTATTAATTGTTTAATTTCATTCACAAAATGCAAATTTTATATGCTACAATTATAGGTTAAGTTACCTGTGGAAGCAGGACCAATGTCAGCTGGGCGTTATTTCGACTTACTCAGTGCTACAGGAAAGCATTTTTTATAGCGCGACAAAAGCATTCTCGCTATAGTGTGTAACGGAACTAAAACTGCATCTACGCAGTTCAATATTCAAATCGCGTATGCATCCAATGTGGGAATAATATTGAAAGAATCATGTTTAAAATATACGTTCAATTAAGATGCATGGAGATTTTGTGTCTGCATGGTGCGCCGTTTTGAACGTCGCCTTCACTGTGTAAATATTTTAATTAATATTAAATATCAATCTTGCATTCATTGCTTTAAAGTTGAAAGAAAAGTTGAACCGTGTAGTTGCATCTTAATGTATTCATGATCGTCAATTTACGGGGGAAACAGTTGGCGACAACGACTAAACAAAAAGATCGACCATGCGATAAATTGATAGCGATAAATCTAGATGCAAAAATTATCGCAAAGTGTGACTGTGATTCGTAGGAATTCAACATTTTTTACACTTCACTGGTCGAAAATGGAATGACGTCATATAAACGAAATAGTCATAATAATTTGTCGATGACTGCTTTAACACTCCACCTAACTCATCTGTGTATACCTGAAGATCTCGTGACATAACAACATCACGAGTTCTATTCACCAGAATAAAGAAACAGGGTATGAGACTTTATTGATGTGTTACATAAGTCTTCACGCCTATCCATTCTGCGTGGTATTTGATGAAGTAAAGCATTTGCTATTACCGTAAGAGTAATTTATGAAACTTACAATTTATAAAACAAAATTGAAGCTTTGTTTCTGACGTCGGCCCCAAAGGGCTCTGTTAATGTGTCATTACTACAAGATGGAATAAAAGATTGCAATGTGCATGGTTAATAATAATGGCTTTCTAAAAGAGACAATTCACAAGAAAAGTACTGTGTTATATTTTTCATTGTTACGGAACACAAAGGCTTTATTGTGTGAAGCCACAAATTGTGTTCCTTAAGACTTCGCGTTTGCATGCCACTTCGAGTGAAAACAGTTGCTTTGATCTCAACAGCAGCTTCGACCATTGTGAAAGAGTGATCAATCATTTGACTACAAGAACATCCATTACAACGTTCTTAACAACCAAGTAAAACGTCATAATTCCAAATTACCGAGCAGCTCGTAAACTTCATTTACTGTCGAATTTTAATAGTTTCATTCCAGAACAATAGATTGTAATTTTATTGTAATGTTTTATTCATGTCCTTTTCAATGCACAAGTAAGTTAGGTACAATATTTTAACAGTTATATAAACCAGTGATGTAAATAATAATAATAATAATAATAATAATAATAATAATAATGATAATAATAATAATGTTAACAATAATAATAATAATAATAATAATAATAATAATAATAACAATAATAATAATAATACAATTTCGTTAATATAAATGCGCCAACGAAGACCTATACCCAGTGCTATCATTACAAAAGAGTAAGAATTCAGAAACATAGTATTGAAATAGAGGGAAATCCTTTTAATTTTACTTCAATTTTTATTGTACCTGAGTTTTTAAATGTACTTCACTCCCACCCCCTCTACTAGTAAACTTCCAACTATTCTCCTCACAGAACCAAGCGTGTACAGTCAAAGTCGCCTTACGGTCGTAGTAAACACAAACAGTATTGAGTTATTGAGCACAGTACGTTCCAGAAATATATTCGCGTTTTCCAGTGAAGAAAGATCTTTCAATATTGAATCATATTTTCGCACAGATACTGTCGTCCGTTTGCCTACGTCGCATCCCGATTTCCCTCACCCGCAACGGTTTAAAATAACTTAAATAAAAGTAATTATCTGTCACGTGATTTCCCCCTTTCTACGATCCTGCGACATAACCACTTGGACGGACAGTAGATAGCATGTTTGAGTAATTCTATCTGTGCGGGTCGGGCAGAAGTGAAGATTGAATTTACATTACGTAAGGTACTCTTTTATATAATAGGTACAGAATTATTTCAACATGAGTTACTAGTACGAAGGACGAAACTGGTAATTGGAATTATATGCAATAGTCTATATTGCTATAATTTGAACAAAAGAACTGAAGCCTGTATCTAAATGAACGGCCACCATTTTAAAAAATGTGTTTAAATATCCATATTATGATTACTTTTCAATTTAACTTCATTCTCTATATTGTACGCTAATGTGCTGTAGACAGTATAATATACACTGCATAAAGAATACTTTCGCATGGATAACTCAGTTCGTGAGTAAAAACACTTATTGTTAATACTGTACTGTATTTTTATTAAACAAAAACTTAATGAAAATTATCAAATTCAAAATTACGATATTTCCTAGTTTACGTAAATGGATGAACTACTTTTCTTCCCTCCTATACTTAGTAAAGTGATTTCTTTGAATTTAAGCCAGAATCATCGAACTTCAATCGTGGAAGGGGTAGCAAACGGTGTTTCCGGCTCTGAACCATTAATCCAAAGGTATAGTCAGGTTAATATTAGAAATGTTAGTAAAAATAAAATGATGTCCCTGTACAACTTAATATTGTCCATAAAGAAGAAGAAATTTTAAATCATTATTTCACCATAATAATTTGGTAATGCATAGGATTTGCTGATGATAAGGCGTTGTTAGCAGAAGAGGAAATTATATTAATGGACTGGGTTATTATACGACGCTGTATCAACATCTAGGTTATTTAGCGTCTGGACAAAATGGTGATAATGCCGGTGAAATGAGTCCGGGGTCCAGCACCGAAAGTTACCCAGAATTTGCTCGTATTGGGTTGAGGAAAAACTCCGGAAAAAACCTCAACCAGGTAACTTGCCCCGACCGTGATTCGAACCCGGGCCACCTGATTTCGCGGCCAGACGCGCTAACCGTTACGCCACAGGTGTGGACGATATTAATGGATATGCTACTGGAGCTAACAAGCAATTATTCTGATGGGGTCAGATAAAAAAAAATATTTTTTTTTCTTACACTATGTTAATAATGTCAAAGGAATTGTTTATCCAAATTTTGGCCACGCGACCGCAGTTACGAGGGCCGTAAAAAGTAAGTTCGCCAAGGGCCGTTAACTGAAAGGAAACACAATTTCGTCTGAAAAAATTATTGGAACAGATACAGTAAAAGTGTTGAGTATTTTGTCAACATATTCCCCACCGGAATTGAGATATTTGTCATATCATGGGATCGTCAGAGAGGTGCAGACGGCTGTCAAACGCTGGTTCCGATTCCAGGTAGCTGACTTCTACGACACAAGGATACAAAAATGATCCCATGGTATGACAAATATCTCATTTCCAGTGGGGGATATGTTGACAAATAGCGCAAAAATCGCTGTATGTTTCAATAAATCTTTCCATGCAATATTGTGATTTTATTTGTAAGCGTCCCAAGCAAAAATCACTTTCTGGATGGCCTTATAATTGCTCTCGAGTGACCAAAATTTGTATATTTGATATTATTAACATGGTGGAAGAAAAAAATAACTTTTCTATCTACTCCCATCAGAATGTTTACTTGTAAGTGACAGCTGTGAGCAGTATGGAATGAAGATGTAAATGCAAACAAGACGAAGAGTATGATCATAGGAAGAAAAATACAGAAGATAGACTTGTGAATTTTAAATGAGGCAGTAGAGCAAGTGGACAGCTTTAAATACTTGGGGTGTACTATAAGCAACAACATAAGCTGCTGCCAGGAAGTCTAAAGAAGTCTATCAATGGCAAAGGAAGCTTTTAATAGAAAAAGTAGCATTTTCTGAGGGTCTCTGGAAAAAGAACTAAATAAGAGACTAGTGAAGGGCTTTGTGTGGAGTATAGCATTGTGTGAGGCAGAAATATGGACATTACGACGAAGTGAAGAGAAGCTAATAGAAGCATTTGAAATGTGGATATGGAGAAGGATGGAACATGTGAAATGGGCAGACAGAATACGAAATTAAGCTGTGTTGGAAAGAGTGGGTGAACAAAGAATCATACCGAAATTGATCAGGAAGAGGGAAAGGAATTGTTTGGGCCAATGGCTGAGAAAAAAATGTATCCTGAAGGATGCACTGGAAGAAATGGTGAACGGGAAAAGAGTTCGGGTTAGAAGAAAATATCAGATGATAGACGATATTAAGTTATATGGATCATATGAGGAGACAAAGAGTAATCCCCCTGAATGGCAGAGTTGGTATAACGCTGGCCTTCTGTGCCCGAGGTTGCGGGTTCGATCCCGGCCCATGTCGATGGCCTTTAAGTGTTCTTAAATGCGACAGGCTCATATCACTAGATTTAGTGGTATGTAAAAGGACTCCTGCTGGACAAAATTCCGGTACACCGGCGACGCTGATATAACCTTGGCAGTTGCAAGCGTCGTTAAATTAACCACAATTAAAAACATAAGGAAAGGCAGAAAATAGGAAAGACTGGAGAAAATTGGATTTGCAGTAAAAGTCCTGCTCTTGGGCAGATCACTAAATGAATGAATGAATGAATTAATCGGTTATGGTATTTTGAAAATTGAAAAGTTAACTGTCCGACCCTGTGTAAGTAGTAACACGACCTGCTGCCAGGAAGTCAAAAGAAAATAGCTATAGCAAAGGAAGCTTTTAATATACAGGATGTTTCCGAGGTGGTGTTACAAACTTTCAGGGATGATGGCGAAGGGCACATGCATCAATTTGAGACCAGGAACCCTGGTCTGGAAATGACCGAGTCGAAAGTTACAAGGACAAATACTCCTGTGGAAATGCAATAATTTTATTTCTCTGTACACCTTATTTATGTGTATTTATATGTACATCTTACACATACTGTATTCATCTGACATTGTTTACGTCGTCTACTTACAGTATTCCATTCAGTGCGCTGTCTGAGAGATGGGACAGGAAACTACACTAAAGCAATGCAGATAGCGTAATGTGTAATGGATATGGTCGGTCCTGATATGCACGTCTGTAGACAGCAGTGTATGTGTACAAGTTGCAGTGTCCAGTGGATCAGTCCTAGTGAAATGGAGGAGTACACGAGAGCGGAATAAGCAGACCTGATTTTCGAATACGGATGAGCCAATGGGAACAGTAGACAAGCTCACAGATTGTATTGGGGCAATTACTCACGTAGGAGACATCCGGCCCATCTTTCCACGACTGTTCTGAAGGTCAAGGAAAGTAGGGCACGTGGTGGGAAATTACAATTCCATTTCCACCACAACTATTTTTGCTTATAACTTTCGACTCAGTCATTTTCGGACCACGGTTCCTTATCTAAAATTGATACATGTGCCCTTCGCCATGATCCCTCAAAGTTTGTAACACAACCTCGGAAATACCCTGTACAAAGGAGCATCTTCTGCGGACTTCTGGAGAAATAACTAAGGAAGATACTTATGAAGTGCTTTGTGTGGAGTGTGACATTGTATGTGACATATATGAGCATTACGACGAAGTGAAGAGGATGGACTGAAGCATTTGAAATGTGAATATGGAGAAGAAGGGAGCGTTTGAAATGGACAGATAGAATAAGAAAAGAAGCTGTGTTGGAAAGAGTGGATAAATAAACAATAATGCTGACACTAATCAGAGAGGGAGAAAGGAATTGGCTGCGTCACTGACTAAGGAGAAACTACGTAGCTACTGAAGAATGCACTGGAAGGAATGGTGAACGGGTGAATAGTTGGGGGCAAGAGAATTTATCAGATGATAGACGACATTAAGACAAAAGGCTCGTATGCGGAGGCTAAAAGGGAGGCGTAAAATAGGAAAGATTGAATAATCGTATTTTTGTCGTGAAAGACATGCCGTTGGGCAGAACACTATGAACGGATAAATATTCTATTTATACAGAGTGATTCACGAGGAAATGTAAAAAAATTAGGGTGTGAAATTTTAAGTCATTTTGATTCAAAAGTTCATATGAACATAGGTCCGTTTTCGAACGGTTACTGAAATATGGATCTTTTATTTCACAAAAACTTCTAAGATTCCATTTTACTAACTCGCATTTAAGGACAGATAACGGACAAATTTAAAGTTTATATTCATGTATGCATACATATCTAATATTCTAGACGTCGGGGTCGATGTTTTCGCACATTTTCAAAAGTACCTCCTTCTGCTTCAATGCACTGTTGCACTCAGGCGTGAATCGCGCTGATCGCGCGGGAGAGTTGCACGTGACTGTTCTTTATGCTGCATCCAAAATACGGTCGATTAGCGCTTCTCTCGTTTTCCCCATCCTTTGCTATACCAAGTTTTTCATCCAACCGCATAAACAGTAAGTACGCTTCGATATGGTACGCTTCTGTTCTGAAAGCGTCGTTCATAATCAGCGACGGCACCCAAGGAACTTCCATCACACAAACCATAATCATACACAATATCGGCGTATTCTGTAGTCGGGAATTTATAAGGCATCTTGAAAAACACAACTTAACACTTCCGATAACTGTACCTGTATAACTACTGTACTGTAAGTAGCTGACTGGACTGCTGTGAATTGATGATAGTGTAGGCTATTTGTGTTATCTGCGGGTTCTGTGTCATTACATCAGAAAAGGGTAGGCGGTTTCTTCCTATCTACATCGTTTACAATGCAGATTTCAATGTTACGTCATTCATTGCGACCTTGACCTTGTCTCACGCCTCGTCTCACGTCAGCAACATATGGTAACATCTGATTCACATTGGGGCGAGACATTTCACCCAAAAAATGCATCTAGCTCCGTCATCGTTCGAAAACGGACCTATGTTCATATGAACTTTTTCACTCAAAATGGCCTAAGACATCGTATCATAAAATTTTTACCTTTCCTCGTGAATCACCCTGTATAATAATCTGGATTATTATGTGCTCTAAAATATTTTATTTTAGATCAACAGAAATATAAGTGAAAATAACAGAGCGCCAAACACAAACACACACTCTCTCTCTCTCTCTCTCTCTCTCTCTCTCTCTCTCTCTCTCTCTCTCTCTCTCTCTCGTCAATTGCAGAGAAGCGAAAATTACTAAAATAGAATCCAAATCTCCATCGTATAAGGAAGAGGAATATTCAAATCTAATTTAAAGCAATGGCTATAGATTCTCAATCTCAAAGCTTATCTGTCGGACATTAATCTTCCTCACTGAAAATGGATTGCATTAATTTGCATGATAAAAAATACGCAGCAAAAATACTAACAAGTCGAACGAAGAACTTAATGGGAATGAGTGAGCTAGTCGAATCAACGTTTGCATAGTTAAACGACACAGTCTATTGTGAAATAATTGTATTATATTGAAGTGTTCGCTAGAAAACGAATACGTTACGTAAGTCCTTCTTATATAGGGTGAATCGAAAGTAATGTCATTAATTTCAGGGGGTTATTCTTTGAGATATTTCAAACAAAAAGTTTTAACTCTATTTAATGTGAGGAATTTGATCCTAACATATGTAACATTGAAACATTCGTTCGCAGAACGAAAAGCTACATTTGTTCGGATCAAATTTCTGCTTATTTAAAGGACAAAACTAAAATTTTTTCAATCATTTATCATCATAATACACTGCTCTTTTGAACTGACATAGCATAATGGGAATTCAATCAAAACACGCTATCAAATGCTTCATATATAACAATTTCTATCTCGAAAAGAAGGAAAATAACTTTTAACTTACTTCTTTGCAAATAGCTTTAAAAAAACTCGAATGTTCAATGCAGTCCTCACATAAGCCCGCGGTTGGTACCTATTCTGAGGAAGATTAATCCCACCTCCCTCAAATCCACTTTAATATTATCCTCCAATCCACGTCTCAGCCTCCCCATAGGTCTTTTTCCCTTAGGTCTTTCAACTAACACTCTGGATTCACTCATACGTGCTAAATGTCCTGCCCATCTCAAACGTCTAGATTTAATGTTCCTAATTATGTCAGGTGAAGAATACAATGCATGCAGTTTTGTGTTGTGTAACTTTCTCCATTATCCTGTAACTTCATCCGTCTTAGCCCCAAATACTGTATTTTCCTAAGCACCTTATTCTCGAATACCTTTATCTATGTTCTTTTCTCAAAGTGAGATTTCAACTTTCAAGACCATACAGAACAACAAGTGATCTAATTCTTTAAGAACATTTAAAGTATCCCTCCTGAGTTCTGAGAGTATAACATACTATGCTATACTTCATACATGATTATTATATAAAATACTCGTATATGTGCAGAAATTCGAAGTATAGTACAGGGACATCATTTTATTTTTACTTCAATTTTTATTGTACCTGAGTTTTTGAATGTACTTCACTCTCACCCCTTCTACTAATGAACTTCCAGCTGCCCTCCACACAGATCCAAGACCGCATATAGTAAACAGCACTAAGTTAGTAAGTATAGTACGTTCCAGATATATGTTCACGTTTTCCAGTGACGAAAGAGCTTTCAATAGTGAATCATATTTTCGCACAGGTACTGTCCGTTGCCTACGTCTCATCCCGATTTCCCCCACCTGCTTCTGTTCGCCCCTCTGTAAAAGCTGGGTTGTCTTAGCTCTTTTCTGAAAACATTAATTTCTGTTAGGAATTGACGTTTACGTAATATTGTACAGCTGTTTAAAATAACTTAAATAAAAGGGCATTGTTAAGTAATTAACTGTCACGTGATTTCCCTCCTTTCTACGATCCTGCGGCATAACAACTTGGACGGACAGTAGATAGCATGTCTGAGTAATTTTATCTGTGCGGGTCGGGCAGAAGTGAAGATTGAATTTACAGTACGTAAGGTACTCTTTTATAGAGTAGGTACATGAGTTACTAGTACGAAGGACGAAACTGGAAATTGGAATTAGATGCAATAGTCTATAGTGCGATAATATGCACAAAAGAACTGAAGCCTGTATCGAAATGAACGGCCACCATTTTCAAAAATGTGTTTAAATATTCATATTATCATTATTTTTCAATTTAACTTCTTTCTCTATATTGTACGCTAATGTGCTGTAGACAGTATAATATACACTGCATAATGAATACGTTCGCATGGATAACTCAGTTCGTGAGTAAAAATACTTATTCTTAATACAGTACTGTATTTTGATTAAACAAAAACCTAATGAAAATTATCGAACTCAAAATCGCGATGTTTTATAGTTTACGGAAATGGACGAATTACTTTTCTTCCCCCCTATACCTACTGTAGTAAAAGTGACTTGTTTGTGTTTTACGCCAGTATCATCGAACTCCAGTCGTGGAAGGGGAGAGCACACTGTGTTTCCGCTTCTCTAAACGTATAGCCAGATTAATATTAAAAATGTTAGTAGAAATAAAATTATGTTCTGTATAATATACTTGCATTTGTGCACTAACTGTACGGTAACATGCACAATTTTTTCAGCATTTTTCCTCATGTCAGAGACCATTTTTTTATGAGTCCTAATCTCTATATTTCCAGAGTTACACTAATTTGAATATGTTTGTAGAATACCTTTATTCTTTAGTTTTAAGGGTAAAAGAATATTACAGATAAATATTTAACTATTCACGAGTATCATTTCTTTAATTAGCTAGTATTCTGAAGCTAAAAAGGTGTTGTAAATTCCATAGTTGCTTCGTATACAATTTTTTTTATGTTTTAACTGCAACATTACAATTTCTTACGCATTAATCACAACAATTGTCAAAAATCACGCCACTCTTGTAAATTAAAGACTTTACATTAGTATGCTTAATTAAACTGTAAAGTATCAGGTTTCTGAAGTCGTATGATTTGTAACAATTTTCTTGATAAGTGCGTAAGATTAATGCAATTTTTTTTTTAAATTGGAAAATAAAATTTGTTCAAAGCAATTAACAATACAATTTTAGCTTCATAACAATAGCGAATTGAAGAAATAATACTTCTTAATAGCTTATTATTATTTATTTGTAATATTCTTATACCCTTAAAACTAAAGAAAGGAAGTATTTTACTAACAACTTCAAATTTAATTTTATTTCATTTTCATTTCATTTATTACAAGTTATTATTTACAAGTTGAATTGTGACCTAGCCACTGTCTCCACTTGGGCGGCCAATTTCGGACTCGCACTTAATCCAAGTAAGACTCAAGCCATAATTATTGGACATAAGCGTTTAGTTAACTCCCTTAATAACAGTAATCTTTCAGTTGTTACCCTTAACAACACGCTAATCCCTTATTCATCTGTCGTAAAAAATCTTGGCTTCTTTTTTGATAATAATCTAAGTTGGAATTTTCAAGTTAAAGAAACGATAAAAAAAAATCTGTTCCTCCATTCACTGTTTGAGTAGCTTGAGAAACTTCTTGCCCCAGCAACTAAAACTTACCCTAGTACAAACCCTATTAATGCCGCACTTCGATTATTGTGACGTTTTGTCAAGTGACCTAAGTTCTGAACTGTCAGTCAAGTTACAGCGAGCTCAGAATATGTGCGTCAGATACGTGTGCAACATCCGACAATATGATCACATATCACCTTCCTTCGCAAGTCTTTCGTGGCTCCGACTTAAAGAACGCAGAACTTTACACTCTTTGTCTTTACTCTTTCGAATTCTGAACACCTTAACACCAAAATATCTTTCTTCTCGTTTCTCTTATCTATACTCTAACCACGACGTAAATACCAGATCACTTATCTGTGGCACGCTAAATATACCTCTTCATAGAACATCTTGTTATTCATCATCTTTTACAATATCCACCTCGCGTCAATATAATTCCTTGTCACAAAGTATTAGGGGCTGCAAGACAACAAACACCTTTAAGAACAGCTTAAAAGATAACCTTATTAGCATTTCACTCCAATCATACTGATTTAAAATATTACTGACTACTTTTTTCTTTAGACATCATCCTGATTGTGCTGTATTTTAATTGTCTCATAATAATCTCTTTCTATTATCTCATATTATTTGAAATATATTAACATTCTATGTATTTTAGTTTAATTCTGCTACACAGTTTATTTCAGTGTTTAATTAATAGTTCATAGTATTTTGTTGTTTAATTTGTAAATAACTCTTGCATACATGTAACTCTCATCTAAATCAAATTGTTGAATTCTTTGTAAGTTCATGCATATGTATATACACCTTTTGCTGGTTGAGTGGAAGAGAAGGCCTTACGGCCTTAACTCTGCCACCTAAAATAAATCATTATTATTATTATTATTATTATTATTATTATTATTATTAATATTATTATATTCCATATATCTTACATGAGCAATGAAGCTTTAAGATGTGGAACAAGTCAAAATTTTACAATATTACAAATACATTTTTACAAATTTTTACAATATCTTACAATTTTTACAGTTTTTACAATTTTCTACAATTTTTTACAATATTCTGGCGAGATGTAGTGAGATGAGGTGAGGCACGAGGATTCCCCAAAAGATCACCCGCCTTTTGCCTTGTGGTTGGGGAAAACCTCGGGAAAACCCCAACCAGGTAATCAGATCAAAGTGGTGAAATGAAGTGAGGTCTAGGACTTTGATGTAAGTCTGAAAATAGTGAGATAGAACCCATGTTCATACCAGATTTTTTGCTCAGAATGTCTTCGGAAATAAGCTACGTAAATGACGGTAAATTCTCATGAATCACTCTGTATATCGTGACAAAGCTGAAGGATTTGTGATTTCAGAATAATGGAGTATAGCTTAAATTCTGTAGTGAAGTGATGGAAAAGATACAAATATATTCTGAATATGAGCAGATATTATTAGCGTCATTTCTTCAAAGTTCTATCGAAATAAGGATACTTTGTGACACACAAAAATTTGAGATTAACTTTCACTCTGGCAAGTCGCATACAACCGATCACTTCAGACTTCAAAGACACAAATGAAACTACATCATTTCTGCTATTAGTTTATACTTATGTGTTGTGCGAGTTGCTGAATTGTAAAGTTTGAGAAACTCCACTTTAGATGTGGACATAAAGGTACAGAAAAAAAGTGTGTATCGTGGAACATTGTCGATAAACCTCAACATTAAAGCTGCCTTAATTTACATTGCTATTACACTACAATTTCAAGCGAAATGATATTTTATCGCAACTTTCAAGAAACTTCTCCATTTGAGGAGATCGATATCAAAACCGTGGTCCCACTTCATCTAACTAGTCTCATTGTCAATGACATGAACAGTTCTATAATTTACTACAACATTTTCAAAATCAAGCGCAAAGGAATGCTATTAGTGTCAGTATGAATGTAATAAATTAATGACAAAAGAGTTAGTAGAGATATTCGGGTGAGGAAGTAATTAATTTATTATTTATGTTCATCCCAAAAATCAATTATCATTAGATGTACAGCGTTTAATGAAATTGATATAAATTATTCCAATGGCGTATTCATAACTAACCTACATTTAAACTGTCTTTATATAAAGTGTGTGCATCGGAGGTCTGCGTCGGACGTTTTCGCTCGAGCGCCAAGTAGTTCATAGCACAATCCGATAGGTAGCGCATATGCATGATGGGTAAAATTGTCACGAGCGATAAATCCTCGAAAGGTATAAGCCGAGCGCTAGACATTCGTTCTTGTTACAGTGATGAACTAAGTAGTAACATCATAGATGTTTATCAACAATAATCTCAATAGTGGTTTTGATTTATCTAGAGAAAATCAAAACTCGAGTGGGATTTAATTGACTATTACACGATTAGAAGAAATTATATAAAGACTAGTGGCTTGTGCAGCAAATGCTGCAAACTAAGTTCATTAGACGTTCAAATAAACATTTTTCAGATTTATTTTCAATGAAGAATACCAGACATTCTGAAAGTTATTTGCTTCCGTAATAATGGAAGATTCTCTCTCGAGCCAGTACTGAAGAGAACCATGCATATAAATATCTACACCACACCGCCATTAAATACATGAAAAAGACCCAACCCCACTTGATTAATAACTATAAAAATATTTGATTTTTAATAATATTATCTTACGTAAGTTTTATAGCTTTCAGTAACATATACTATATAACCGCCACTCAGTAAAATATAGAAATCAAAATCTAATTTAAATTATTCTCTACATCTACTTATATACCCCCAAAACGTTTCACTTTCATATCATCATTATAGCATTAATATGTATAATTAATGAAAAACAGTCACATTATGGCATTAACTATAATAATATTTCATTTCTAATAGTAATAATGTCATCAAACCACCACAAGTTTTGTAGTTTTTAATATCCAATACACAGCTGTACTCAGAAAATTACATATTACAGTATCGAACCTGTATATTATTTTTAGTAGGCCTAAGTTAAGTTTTTAATAACCAATTTAATTTGAGCTCTAAATATGTCAGCATTCTTGCAGATCATGGCCTTCGTGTAATATTGTTTACTGTAGTGTGTGTTTTGTTTTATTCTGAAATGCAACACGGCCGACTTGATGCTCGTTTCGCTTCTCCTGAATGCAATTAGCTAGTTCTCAAAACTGACGACAGATGGATTTTGGAAAATAGCAAAATTATGTAGGAAAATTGACATTTCACTGAAAACTACTATTTTTCCGAAAAGCTTTGGGTTCCAAGCTTCAAAATGAGGGGCCATTTATTAAAATCCGTTCAGCCGTTTTCCCGTAATTTCCATTACCAGTTCAAATTATATATATATATATATATATATATATAGATTAGAAGTAACAAAGTACTCCAATACAATAAAATATTAATTGGCTTACGAAAATACAACTGTCTTCAAATGTATTATTGTACCATCTCAACATTACCCTAGATGGCAGTAGTGTTTTATGATTATGTTTTCTTGTTACCGGTATCAGTTGTGCCAACTATGGAATCATTATTGAACTCTGTGGACTGTTACTATTAGTCAAGAAGGCTTTGTTGGTTCAGTTTCATTTTTATTAAAACATTTGCATTCCACTTCAATTATCCGGATCCCAGTAATCAACGTCACTTGACACATGATTTGCAATAAATCTTAGTATTAAACAATCTCTGATACGTGACTATCCATAATATAATATAGCAGAAGCTATAACAAACATAACCTAAATAATATAAACAAGCGTTAGAAAAGTTTTATTTAGGGATGATGAAATAAACAATAAACGTTTTAATTAACGACGATGAAATAAAAAATAAACATGAATAATTTTAAAAGAAACAATTATTGAAAGTACAACTTTCAAATTTGAATGTTTTAGTGGTTGATGGTTCAATTGATGTTATATTGGACGTGTGCGTAAAAGAACTGAACTCGATGTACATGGTGTATCCCTCAACTTATTAAGGATTTCCGAATGGTGCTCTTCATATATGACCAGCGATCTTTATTAATTCTTGTTCTTGAATGCCAATGCGAGTCATATTTGAAAGTGCTGTGCATCGACTGGAGTGGTTTGTAATTGTCTGTTTTTGACGTCCAAACCAGTGCAGTTTGAAATGTTGGCAAACAAAGAAACAAATGCTAGGGTAGTGATAAAAATAAACAAATGCTAGGGACGCGATAAAATTGTGCCATAAGCAGCCATGATTGGTTGAAAGACGTCCTTTCGTACCGTTTTATTGGTCGAAAGTAGTGTGACGTAGTAAAAGTGTAATAGTCATTTCAAAACTTTGCAGTGTTCAACTAACCTCTCCATAGTACAACTACAAAACTTGCTTTAAAATGTAATATAAATGTTGTAAGTAAAAGTTTTTTTTTTTTTAACACAGGAGTGATTTTGTTTTTGCCACATCTGATAGATGATATTGGATGTAAATGTAATTATTATAAACGGAGAACACAATCACGATAATGTAAGAACTGTATCAAGATTTCTAGTAGTAATAATAATAATAATAATAATAATAATAATAATAATAATAATAATAATAATCTCAAATAATTAGTGTATCAATCTTTGCGTCTGTAACAGTTGTGCAGCACGATTATTCGATTTACTATTTTTTCTGTTACGTTATCTCTGTACTATTATTGTTATTATTCTACTGCAATATCAATAATATTTTTAAAACGTTTCTACATTGTCGCAGTATATAGGCGGAACACTATGTATGGACCTATCATATTATATATGTGGTAAATCAAATATTGAACAATTATTAATTAGCAATAATAGCTGTATATCGAAGTTTTTCATACTATTTTATTTATAACTTCATGTTCCTGTTTTGGTACGTTCCATTGACTGTTCCATTAAACGTTTGTCATAAACACAGAAAATAAAGCCTTAATTTTACCGTGTGAGCAAAACATATGTGTATCTTATCTGTCGCCTTCCATACAAGATAAGACATGTCGGTGAGATGACCTTGTACTGTGCTTCTATTTATTACGAGCGTATCATGACCGATCGTAACTCACTCGAGGGTGCGACACTCGACCGAGTTCAAGCGAGCGATTTAACTTCAATGCAGCACTCAGGTGTGCATATTTTCAGAAGTTGAAATGGAGTAAATATTTTATTTAAAATAATGATGAACTAGTCTAAAGTCTGGTCCATAAGTCACCGTACTTTTAGATCAGCAATGGCGAAAATGTGATCGTGCGCCGAGCCACTGTGTAACCTGCAACGTGCGTAGCACCTAAGAAGGGAGGCGGACACCCGAAGGGGAAGTGAAGCAACTGTCTGACTTATTAACGGATTTTCATTTTCCTTACGTCAAGCACTTAAATATAATTTTATACAGTACAAGGCTACAAACTAATGTTTAGTACGTGTAACGAAGAAAGAAATTAACAATAAATGAATAACATCACAACCTAAAATTAACTGTCTTCAGAATGTCTCTGCGACAGTTTCAAAATCAGGAATTATGTCACTTACTGCCAGTCGTAGTTGATCACGAAGGTATTTGTCTGTCAGTTTTGATCTAAATTTGGTTTTTACTATTTTTATTGTTGAAAATAATTTTTCACAAACGTAAGTTGTAGCGAATATGGCTTCAAAAGAGCAAGCGAAAGAACGAAGCTTTGCATATTAATTTTTGGCAAAGATTTAAATAGTTTAGCATTTGTCAAGTCCTTACATCTAGATTTCATCTAACATCACTTTGTAAATCTGTGAGTTTAAATTGAAGATCTAACCGCGTTATTCGTACAACTGCTGAAAAAAGATCCACGTACAGAGATAATAATAATAATAATTATAATAATAATAATAATAACAATAATAATAATAATAATAATAATAATAATAATAATAGTAATAACAACAACAACACTTAACCTTTTAATGTTTCATCAGTAACATGTATAATGTGGTTTCATGTTATAGAACCGTTTTCCTCGTAATACGTGTGAACAAATCATACATTTAATATTCTCAACATATTGGAAGCAAAAAAATGCGTCCTCCCATCCTACTTGAAGCTTCCGTTTTTGTAGAGGTACATGGTTTCGAGAGAGAGATTGCTACGATACGCCACTCGCAGGTCAGAGACAAATACAAATGGAACGGAGTTTGACTCCAGTGAGTGAGAGGGTGGGGGTTGTGGGAGATAGGAAGCAAGAGAAATGCACAGCTATCATTGTGAGCCACAATGTGGTCGCGAGTCACATTTTTGCCACGGCTGATTTATATATATATATATATAAATAATGTAATGTACTGTAGAATTACTAAACTACGTTGAATAATGATAGATTGTGCGAAAGATGGCAGATATGAGTCATTATTCGCTTTAAGAGCATTTGGGTGAAGAGAGTTATGAAGAAACAATGTTTCAATCATGTGGTATATTGTAATTATTTGCAATATTATTCCTTCATTCGTGTATTGAAAATCGTATAGGCCCTAAGGATAAATTCTATTTCATTTATAGCTTCCAAATGTGATAAATATTTATGTACATGTATATGTGTATTGTGTATATAATTTATTCACATTTTTACTCAGGATACCTAGCAGAAGGATACCACGCCAAGCAAGAAATTACCGCGCATTAGGAACAAGATCTCTGGGCCGTCCGCTGAAACGATGGAGTCAGACCGTAACAGGCTTAATACGTGATGGGAAGAAGAAGACATGTTTATTTGTTAGTAATTTTTTATTTCTGGTGTCAATTTTTGTCATTTTTTCTCATTTCTTTTCCTCTTTCGTTCTTTCTTTTTTGGCTCTTTCTTCCATCCTTTCTTTCCTTTCTTTCAATCTTCCATTTTCCTTTTTTCCTTTCATTTCTTTCTTTCTTCTTTCTTTTTTCTTTATTTCCTTCCTCCTTCCTTCCTTTCTATCCTTCTTTCTTCCTTTTCTTCTTTCTATCTTTTCATTTTTTCTTTCTTTCTTTCCATCTTTCTTTTTTATTTCTTCCTTTCCTTCCTTCTTTCTATTTTCTTCCTTCCTTCCTCTCCTTTCATTTGTCTCTCTTTCTTTCCTTTCTTCTTTGTCTCTTTCCCTCTTTCTTTTTTCTTTCTTTCTTCCTATCTCTTACCTTCTTTCTTTGTCGCTTTCCCTCTTTCTTTTTTCTTTCTTTCGCTTACCCTTTTCTTTTATACCTTTCTTTCCTTCTTTCTTTCTTTTCTTTTTTCTTTCTGCCTTTCTTTCGTTCTTTCTTTCTTTTCTTCTTTTTCTTTCTATCTTTCTTTCCTTCAATCTATCTTTCCTTCTTTCTCTTTGCTTTCTTCCTTTCTTTCCTTCTTTCTTTCTTCTCTCTTTCTTTTCTTCTTTCTTTTCTTTCCTTCTTTCTTTCTTTTTTTCTTTCTTTCCTTCTTTCTTTTCTTTCTTTCCTTCTTTCTTTCCTTCTTTCTTTCCTTCTTTCTTTTTTTCTTTCCTTCTTTCCTTTTTCTTTCTTTCTTTCCTTCTTCCTTTCTTCTTTCTTTCTTTCCTTCTTTCTTCTATTCTTTATTTCTTTCTTTCCTTCTTTCTTTTTTCTTTTCTTTCCTTCTTTCTTTTCTACTTTCCTTTTTTTCTTTCTTTCTTTCTTTCCTTCTTTCTTTTTTCTTTCTTTCTTTCTTTCTTTCGTTTTTCTTTCTTCTTTTCCTTCCTTCTTTTTGTCTTTTTTTCTTTCCTCCCTTCTTTCTTTCTTTCTTTCCTTTTTTCTTTTTTTCCTTCTTTTTTCCTTTTTTCTTTGTCTCTATCCCTCTATCTTTTTCTCTTTCTTTCCCTTACCTTATTTCTTTTCTTTCTTTCTTTCCTTCTTTATTTTTTCTCTCTTCCTTTCTTTCCTTCTTTCTTTCCTTCTTTCTTTTTTCTTTCTTTCTTTCTTTCCTTCATTCTTTCTTTCTTTCCTTCTTTTTTTCTCTCTTTCTTTCCTTCTTTCTTTTTTCTTTCTTCCTTTCTTTCCTTCCCTATTTTTTCCTTTCTTTCCTTTCTTCTTTCTTTTCTTTCTTTCTTGCTTTCTTTCCTTCTTTCTTTCGTTCTAACTTTCTTTCTTTCTCTATCTCTCTTTGTTTCTTGCATTTTTCTTTCTTTCATTCCTTTACTAGTAAGCCACTCTTTAAGTTATTTATTCACCGTTTTCCATAATCTGTTCATTCATCAGACCTACCATGTGTAAATTTCCTCCCCTTCGCAAATGCGATTATTACGCTCTGTGTACCTTCATTGATTGGATGTTATTATAAACAAACATTGTTGCATGTTTTATATACAAATACACAATTTAACAATTTACATGATATATGCGTTAATATTGGAAACATTTCCAATAATATCATCATACATTGTAATTACAATTGGAAACAGTTTGATGGTCACAGATGTACAATGAGTCGATTTTCTTCATAATTACCAGAGTATTATTCAATGTGAAATAACTGAGTTTGTTGAAGTTAGTTACATCCTGGTACAAAACAGAGCGAAAAGGCTCGCTCTATCTATCTGTCTGTCTGTCTGTCTGTCTGTCTGTCTGTCTGTCTGTCTGTCTGTCTGTCTGTCTGTCTGTCTGTCTGTCTGTCTGTCTGTCTGTCTGTCTGTCTGTCTGTCTGTCTGTCTGTCTGTCTGTCTGTCTGTCTGTCTGTCTGTCTGTCTGTCTGTCTGTCTGTCTGTCTGTCTGTCTGTCTGTCTGTCTGTCTGTCTGTCTGTCTGTCTGTCTGTCTGTCTGTCTGTCTGTCTGTCTGTCTGTCTGTCTGTCTGTCTGTCTGTCTGTCTGTCTGTCTGTCTGTCTGTCTGTCTGTCTGTCTGTCTGTCTGTCTGTCTGTCTGTCTGTCTGTCTGTCTGTCTGTCTGTCTGTCTGTCTGTCTGTCTGTCTGTCTGTCTGTCTGTCTGTCTGTCTGTCTGTCTGTCTGTCTGTCTGTCTGTCTGTCTGTCTGTCTGTCTGTCTGTCTGTCTGTCTGTCTGTCTGTCTGTCTGTCTGTCTGTCTGTCTGTCTGTCTGTCTGTCTGTCTGTCTGTCTGTCTGTCTGTCTGTCTGTCTGTCTGTCTGTCTGTCTGTCTGTCTGTCTGTCTGTCTGTCTGTCTGTCTGTCTGTCTGTCTGTCTGTCTGTCTGTCTGTCTGTCTGTCTGTCTGTCTGTCTGTCTGTCTATCTATCTATCTATCTATCTATCTATCTATCTATCTATCTATCTATCTATCTATCTATCTATCTATCTATCTATCTATCTATCTATCTTTCTATCTATCTATCTATCTATCTATCTATCTATCTATCTATCTATCTATCTATCTATCTATCTATCTATCTATCTATCTATCCATCTATCCATCTATCTATCTACCTACCTGTCTACCTACCTACCTACCTACCTATCTACCTACCCACCCACCCACCCACCCACCCACCCACCCACCCACCCACCCACCCACCCACCCACCCACCCATCTATCTATCTATCTATCTATCTATCTATCTATCTATCTATCTATCTATCTATCTATCTATCTATCTATCTATCTATCTATCTATCTATCTATCTATCTATCTATCTATCTATCTATTTATTCTGGTAGAGTTAAGGCCATGAGGCCTTCTCTTCCACACTATCAGAAGTGAACTACATAATGAAACAATGACAAAAATAGTAAAGTCATACTTAAGTATAAAAATCAGTCATGCACATTTACAAGCTTACACGGCCTATAATGAAATATTAACTAAACATGATACATAATTAAGTTATTTACAATTCATATCCTAATTCTACTTTAAGATAGGCCTAAATGACAATTTATACAAACACACAGAATAGCCTATAAAAATCAGCTAACACTCACAAATCAATTCCATGTAAAAGTACTGTATGTAATTCTTAATTCTTAATTTAAATTGATTAACCGTTCGGCAATCCCTGACGTGACGAGGTAAGGAGTTCCATAGGCGACAAACTGACATGGTGAAAGAGGATGAATAGAAAGAGGTACGTTGACGAGGAATGGATAATAAGGCCTGATGTTGATTCCGTAACGTTGTAAGATATTCAAAGCGAGTTCTCAGATATTTTGCAGTAGAAGTGAACAATATTCTAAACAGAACACAAAGAATGTGCTATTCTACGTTCCTTTAGGCAGACCCATGAAAGAACTTGAAAAGATGGCGTTATATGGTTAAATTTACGAGTATTGCAGATGAAGTGGACACACACATTATGAACATGTTGTAGTCTTTCATCTACATTGACAGTTATATTTGTCAAGAGAGAATCCCAGTAATCAAAATATTTTACATGAAACATTTCATGGCGTGTTTTGGGACAGCCATTGATTTAATTTCCAATATCCTCAATCAATTGAAAATTCATAACCAACTATCCGATCATTGACTTTCCGCTATTAGTGCAAAATCTTTCAGAGTTTTGTGCGAAAAGAAGTTGTTGAGGTGAACAAAGGCACAGTGCTAAAACTGGAAAAGCCAAAATATCTAACAGCAGTTCTTCTACGGCACATGTTGGTCTTTCCTTTGACGAATCAGCTTCTAGTTAGCTCCATCAACGTTAATAAAATAAATTTAAGGAACAAGATTGTCATAAGTCGCTAAATTACCTAATAAGATGGTAAACATGGCATATGTAAAACTCTTCAAACACAAAGAAACACGCAACAAAAAACACATAAACAATATGAGCGAAAAGTAATACAAGTCCTCTTCTTTGCAGAAAATCGAACACGATTCTATTACATTTGTACGGTCTTACTAATAAAAACTCTTTTACAGACGTTTAACTGTCTTATACTTATACAATGAGTAGCTCGTTTATAAGTCGTGTACAAAATTCGTCACTAATAATCACTACATACGACTTTATAACAGTACAAATGATGCACAGCTACATCACACTTTCGTCATTGCTTCATTACGAAAAGTAATAGAGTAACTGAGATTATCCATTGCATCCGATAGTACGCGCTAGTGTGCCGTGCTAAGTATCGATAGTACAACTGGACCTAATCTATTACTGCGCTATATTTTGATCAAATAGTACATCTACAGCAATAATATTCTAATTATTCAGCGCTCTTTGTTCTTCTGTGGTTACAAGGCAAACATCATTGTAAAATTACAATCGATGCGAATAACTGTTAGAGGGGAAGCCATTTTTCTCTATATACAACGCTTAAACAAGGGGTTTCGTGTACATATATGACTACTGCAAAGCAATTCCCATTGTATAGTTATTATTATTATTATTGTTATCCAGATATTGAACCCTATTTTACTTTTGGTATATTAGGGTTGTAGTTTGTTATGTTATAAAAAATACATTATGTAGTGATAATACACAATTTTAAAGAATTAATAGTAGATGTGTATGATAGTTACAATATAAATACACTAATTAAGAGACAATAAACAATACTAAATACGTTATGCAATAATTACTTTCAGTTAAAACAAAATGAAATAAGATTAGAAATTATAATCGAAGGTGTAGAGAAATTGCAAGATTATTACATTAATTTGTGGTTTTATACATAATTTTAAGCAATATTAATGAGATAATGCACAGAATTGGCTTAGTTACAAATAAAACACCTATTATATAGTTGGTTTGCGATAGTAAAAGAAATAAAAACAAAATTACTTACGGTTACAAACTATATACTTGTCATCAAATACTCAACAAGAGTAAAATCTATAATACAAACATAGTTATTGTTGTTATTACTATTATTATGTCCCAAAGATAGACACCTTGTTTTACATAGTGCATTAGGATTTTATAACATCATTAATTTATATACAATTAATAGCTACAGTCTTGCGTGGATGTGGTGTATAAACTCTGTGAATTGTTTGTAACAACATTTTTTCTAAGAAAATGGTAAAGGGGTGTGGAGTAATTTAAATTGCAGTCCGAGATATGATATCTTAAAAAGTGTCTTTTCCTTTCGAACACTGGACAGTGAAAAATCATTGTATAGTTACAGACTGTTTATAAATCCACCGCTTATGCACGGTTTATTAGTAACGTTTTCTGTCCAACTCTGCATAAGTCTCGTATAAAATCTGTATACGATTTATTAAATAGGACCGATAGTACAGAGGGTCGTACTGAAAGTCCTGAGCAACACATTGCTATAATTTCAATTTCAACAATGTAACAAAAACGATTATATGATATGATCTACAGACTTTACACTTTGTAATGACATATTGTGATGTCATTAACTTCTATCATGTGACCACAGGCAATGTTTGCAAAATGGTCGACAACGATAGTTCGTTTCGACAGCGTAATGTCATTAAATTCCTTCTTTCTTTTATTGGGTTATTTTTACGACGCTGTATCATCATCTAGGTTATTTAGCGTCTGAATGAAATGAAGGTGATAATGCCGGTGAAATGAGTCCGGAGTCCGGCACCGAAAGTTACCCAGCATTTGCTCGTATTGGGTTGAGGGAAAATCCCTGAAAAAACCTCAACCAGGTAACTTGCCCCAACCGGGATTCGAACCCGGGCCACGTGGTTTCGCAGCCAGACGCGCTGACCGTTACTGCACAGGTGTGGACAAATTCCTTGTTAAAGAAGAAAAATCTGCTGCTGAAATCCAACCCAGACTTCAGCGTGCATACGGAGATGTGTGCATGGGAGCCAGCAGTGTTAGGAGACGGGTGAAACATTTCGAAGATGGGAACACGAGCATCCAAGATGAGCCTCGTAGCGGTCGCCCTCGAGCTGCCTCCACGGAACGCAACAAGGAAAGAGGTGATGAGTTCTGGGACGCATTTCGGTTGAATTTCTTGAATCTAGACAGACCATAAATGCTGTCCGCTATATTCAGACAGTTTTGAAGCTCCGTCGTGCATTGCATGCCCTGGAAAGAAGATCATCCTGCAACACGATAACGCGTGGCCTCACACTGATAATGTGACCGTGGAGAAAATCAGAACATTTGGTTGGGGAAACTCTTCCGCAATGTCCCTACAGTCCCGAAATGGCACCCTCCGACTACAATCTTTTCGGTTCTGTAAAGGAGCAGCTGCGAGGCCAACGCTAAGGAACTCTGAAGGACATCCGGAGAGCAGTGCGTCAGTGTCTTCGCGAAGATGAAACGGACTTCTACAGCAAGTGAATTTTCAATCTTACAGAACGACGGGAAAAATGTGTACATAAAATGGATACTGTGTTGAAAAGTGACAGAAAAGTCTGATAGTAGTACTATATCACATATAATATTGAATGGGACTATTGTTAAACACAATGAAACGGTTAAAAGTCTTGGCATTTTTATGGATAGCGATCTAAATTGGAACACTCAAGTAACACACATTTGCAAAAAAATATTTTCTCAACTTCACTCCTTGTTCCATATGAAAGAATTTCTACCACTCATTCTAAAAAAGAATCTTATTTAGACGGTTGTAATGCCCCATTTTGATTATTGCGATTCCTTGCTAACTAATGTAAGTTCCCTCTTAGCTGAGAGACTAAAACATGTTCATAATGTGTGCATACGATTCATCTGCAATACTCGTAAATTTGACCATATAACACCTTCCCTCCACCCAGTTACTTTCATGGTGCGTCTGAAGGAACGAAGAACAATACATTCACTGTCTCTTCTGTTTAGAATCATGCATACTTCTACTTCGAATTATCTCTTATCGCGCTTTCAATTTCTTAAAACTCTTCGAAACCGACATCAAGCACTTCTTTCTATCCCTCATCTTAGAACGTCTTTATACTCATCTTCCTATACGCTAGAAATACCTCGCCTCTGGAATTCGTTACCTAATGACGTCAGGGACTGCTGGACTTTATCACAATTCAAAATTAAATTGGAAAATTTTGTCTTATTTAATGCATTTTAGGTATTGCTAGAACAATTGATTTGTGTTTGTTTTTCTTTTTCTTTTTTAATCTAGATTAAAATTGCAAGTTTCTTGTTTATGTTAGTTAATTAGTTAGGATACAATTAATTATGATTTAATCACTCATCTAAAGTTTGTGTGACTGCAACCTGTGTGGCTTTATTTTGTTTATAGTGTTTTTTTCTCTCTGTCTTTATTTCTTGTGTACCTTTACTTTGTACATAGTGTTTTTTATGTTTATTTCTATTATTTTATTTGTATTCCTGGTGTTGTGGAAGAGAAGGCCTGATGGCCTTAACTACATCAGAATAAATAAATAAATAATAAATAGATTAAGATGATGTACCTGGTTTGTCTAAAAATATAAATTAAGGTTTATGACAATGGGTCGCTCATGACTTTCAGTATGACCCTCGTATATTAGTTGTGTATATGACATAGATAAGAGGTAATATTGATTTGGCAATTCTGGTCAATTATTCCGTTCTCAGTTCTGTAAAAATTTTAAACAATACAAATCATTTAACAGTAAAGACATATGCAGTAGTAAATACACTGAGAAGCTACATACTCTTTCTATTCTGTAGAAGGAATGGCCACTTTCCAGTGGGAAACCAAATACAAGTCTATTTAATTTTCGGCTGAAGTATACGAATGCTGAGAAACTTGAGAAAATTTATAATTCAGTAAATTATGAACACTTACGCCTTAGAATTATTAAGTCACCGATTTATATTATTTGTATTTATTTACACTGCAAGTGGGCAAGCACCCAGTGGCAGTGGTATACACAATATAAACAATACACAATAAAATTACAATACAATACACAATAAAAATTATATACACAATACAATAAGAATAATGAGTACAATTCAACACATAATTACAATTAATAATAATACAAAAAATAACCTAATTAATAAGTGAACCTAATTTTACAATACAACCTACATATGTATAGGCCCTACATAAGTTTCACATTGGTATTGATAATAGTTTTTAACTTTACTCCCATCTCACTCACTGTAGTGGCACTATGACGCATTTCACTGACCCTATAGAACACATTTCATTTACACTATAAATTATCACTGATCGGAACTATTCATTGCACTGTAAAACCATAACTTCACTTACTCACCTCGCTTCACTGATACAACAGTTCAAATAAGTCAAATACTTACACCCTTATGCATACTTATAAACAGAACTACATTTAAGCTAAACATTTCTAGTCTAAGACGTTCTTACACGCTATTTTTAAATAATTTACAATTCAAACCAAGGGAGTAAGTAACTCGTCAGGCTAAGTAAATACATGTCACCTTAAAAAATTAAAAGTTAAATGTCACCTTAATTTTAATTTACACTTTATACACAACTTTTTAATTTATTCTTGAATCTCCTTAAGGAAGGACAGCCCTCAAAGACCACTGCAGGTAGGTCATTCCAATCATTTATGGTTCTATATAAAATGAGAATTTACCTACATCCGTTTTCTGTTTCCTACATTTGATTTTAAAATTATGATCGTTCCTACCATAGTACGTTGGCTTTTCTAACCGAGCTGTTATGTCTACCCATGCTTTCTGACCTAGATGTGCTCTATACAATGATGTTATTCTAGTTTTCCTACGTCTGTTTTCCAAATTTTCCCATTTAAGTTCTTTATCGTGTCGTTTCCATCTTCTCTTTTACCTTTAACAAATTTAGCTGCCCTATATGTGAATTCTTTCTAAGGAATTTACCTGATATGTTCTATAGGGATCCCAACATGTAGTTCCGTATTCCATTAACGGTCGCACTAACGTTAGATATGCTAGATATGACGATATAAACACGACTGGTAAATATTTAGCGTGAATTAAGGAAGTAGACGAACTGTTCATTGTTCAAAATCCTTCTTTAAACCTCTTGCAGCACAGCCCCGTTTCAGGTAGTTTATCACCGTGAAGAAATAGGAGCAACTTGGAAAGTGAGGAAGGAAATCTCTACCGATTATTTTGACCTCATCAATCACAACGTTAAGAGTTTTGTATAGAGTCTGATCTATTGTATTCTCGCTATACATAGCGCCCTTCCTTTATCTACCACTTGAAGTTAGTCTAGACTGTCTCTACCAACAATATATCCCAGTCTCCTATCTTCCACGTTCTTCTTATTCTTTTTTGTTTCTACATAACATCTCGGATCACGCCCATGACGTTGCTAAAATTGAATTTTAGAAGTTATTGCTGCTTTCCCATCTCCTTCCGCTATCTTCAAGCGCAGGTGGTATTCTCTCCACAGTTCCAATGTGTTTATACATGCTCAACACTTCACTTCGTCCCATTGCTTTATTAGAGAGTCACGTGCTGCCTGTTGTACAACGTCAATGCCTCACTTATACTAATGAAGTCTTCTTGTAAGAGATATTACTCACAAAATATTTCCGAATCTTATACAATTGAAATATTGAATATTTATGCTACCATTTTCTAGAAATTCCTCCCGCCAGAATTAAAACAGACTTTAGTGCAAACCCTCCTACTACCACTGTTTGACTGTTGCGACGTAATATTTACAGACTTGACAACTGACCTTTCGAACAAGCTGCAGCGTGTGCACAATATGTGTGGCAGATTCATCAGCAATGCTCACAAATTTGACCACATTACACCCTCATTCAAATCTTTATCCTGGCTGCAACTTAGAAACAGTAGAACACTTCATTCGCTGTCTCTTCTGTTTCGAGTTCTCCACACTTCTACTCCAAATTATCTTCGTTCCCGGTTTAACTATTTATCCTCCAGTCACAATCTAAACATAAGGTCACAGGAGAGCCAAATCCTAGCAATTCCTGCCCATAGAACATCCCACTATTCATCCTCTTTTACTTTCTCAGTTCCCCGTGCTGCCAGACAATAACCACTTTCAAGAAAAGGCTAAACGATTTCTTACGGGCGCAGTCAAATTGAAATTATACTTGTGATCGAGCTTAATAATTTAATTTAATTTAGATATGACTATCATTACTATTATTATTATTATTATTATTATTATTATTATTATTATTATTATTATTACTATTATTATTACATAATTACTTTATTGGTGTTGTGAAGACGAAGAGAACTGTCATTGTATTATATTAATTATGTATTATATTATCTTGTATCTGTAGTATTGCATTGCTTTGAATTGTATTGTATTGTATTGTTTTAATTATTTTATATTCATAGCACTGTTGTAATTTTTTTATCATAGTGGTTGAGTGGAAGAGAAGGCCGAATGGCCTTAACTCTGCAACTTAAAGTAAACCATTATTATTATTAAAATAAAATTATTCTGGAGTGACACCTCTTCAGTTGATAGTCGTCGATGTTCTTATAGTTCCGATATCTTTGTTTGGGATAGAGGCACAGCAGTTTAAAACTTAACCAAAAAGAAACACAACTCTCAGAACGAAAATATCCTGGACATTGCATAGCAGAGTGCTGCATTGGAGTTAAATCGCTCGCTTCAACTTGGTCGAATGTCGCACGCTCGAGTGAGATAAGATCGGTCGTGATACGCTCGTAATAAAAATACAAGCACAGTACAAGGTCATCTCACCGACATGTCTTATCTTGTATGGAAGGCGACAGATAAGATACACATATGTTTTGCTCACACGGTAAAAATAAGACTTTATTTTCTGCGTTTATGACAAACGTTTACTGGAACGTACCAAAAAGAGGAACATGAAGTTCTAAATAAAATAGTATGAAAATCTTCGATATACAGTTATTATTCCTAATTAATAATTATTCAATTTTTGATTTACTACATAAGTAATATGATAGGTCCATACATAGTGTTCCGCCTATATACTGCGACAATGTAGAAACGTTTTACAAAATATTATCGATATAGCAGTAGATTAATAGCAATATTAGTACATAGTTAACGTCACAGAAAATATAATAAAACGAATAATCATGCTGCACAACTGTTACAGATGCAAAGATTGATACACTAATTTATTATTAGAGAATATTATTATTATTATTATTATTATTATTATTATTATTATTATTATTATTACTAGAAAACTTGATACAGTTCTTGCATTATCGTGATTGTGTTCTCCGTTTATAATAATTACATTTACATCCAATAATATCTATCAGATATGACAAAAACAAAATCACTCCTGTGTGGGGGAGGGGAACATTTACCTACAACATTTATATTACATTTCTAAGCAAGTTTTGTAGTTGTACTATGGAGAGGTTAGTTAAACACTGCAAAGTTTTGAAATGATTAACATCTATGATGTTACTATACAGTTCATCACTGTAACAAGATCGAATGTCTAACGCTCGGTTTATACCGTTCCAGGATTTATCGCTCGCGACAATTTTATCCATCATGCATGTGCGCTACCTATCGGTTTATGCTATGAACTACTTGGCGCTCGAGCGAAAACGTCCGATGCAGACCTCTGTTGCCTAGTTTTTAGAATGGTAATAAAGACATTTCCTTGATTGACAAATACTAAAGAAACCTTCCCCTGATTAAGAGAAATTCAGGCAAACTTTACCGTCCAATTAGCTATAACTTACTTACTTACTTACAAATGGCTTTTAAGGACCCCGAAGGTTCGTTGCCGCCCTCACATAAGCCCGCCATCGGTCCCTATCCTGTCCAAGATTAATCCTGTCTCTATCATCATACCCCACCTCCCTCAAATCCATTTTAATATTATCCTCCCATCTACGTCTCGGCCTCCCTAAAGGTCCTTTTCCCTCCGGTCTCCCAACTAACATTCTATATGCATTTCTAGATTCGCCCATACGTGCTACATGCCCTGCCCATCTCAAACGTCTGGATTTTAAGTTCCTAATTATGTCAGGTGAAGAATACAATGCGTACAGTTCTGTGTTGTGTAACTTTCTCCAATCTCTTGTAACTTCATCCCACTTAGCCCCAAATATTTTCCTAAGAACCTTATTCTCAAACACCTTTAACCTATGTTCCTCTCTCAGAGTGAGAGTCCAAGTTTCACAACCATACAGAACAACTGGTAATATAACTGTTTTATAAATTCTAACTTTCAGATTTTTTGACAGCAGACTAGATGATAAAAGCTTCTCAAGCGAAAAATAACACGCATTTCCCATATTTATTTTGTGTTTAATTTCCTCCCGAGTGTCATTTATATTTGTTACTGTTGCTCCAAGATATTTGAATTTTTCCACCTCTTCGAAGGATAAATCTCCAATTTGTATATTTCCATTTCGTACAATATTCTGGTCACGAGACATAATCAATTACTTTGTCTTTTCGGGATTTACTTCCAAACCGATCGCTTTACTTGCTTCAAGTAAAATTTCCGTGTATTCCGTAATCGTTTGTGGATTTTCTCCTAACATATTCACGTCATCCGCATAGACAAGAAGCTGATGTAACCCGTGCAATTCCAAACCCTGTGTGTTATCCTGAACTTTCCTAATGGCATATTCTAAAGCGAAGTTAAAAAGTAAAGGTGATAGTGCATCTCCCTGCTTTAGCCCGCAGAGAATTGGAAAAGCATCAGATAGAAACTGACCTATACGGACTCTGCTGTATGTTTCACTGAGACACATTTTAATTAATCGAACTAGTTTCTTGGGAATACCAAATTCAATAAGAATATCACATAATACTTCCCTCTTAACCGAGTCATATGCATTTTTGAAATCTATGAATAACTGATGCACTGTACCCTTATACTCCCATTTTTTCTCCATTATCTGTCGAATACAAAAAATCTGATCAATAGTCGATCTATTACGCCTAAAACCACACTGATGGTCCCCAATAATTTCATCTACGTACGGAGTTAATCTTCTCAAAAGAATATTGGACAAAGTTTTGTACGACGTCAACAAAAGTGATATTCATTGTATTGTAATAAATCACAGAATAGGTAAACCGATATGTTTCTTATAATTTATTTCTTTTAACGAATATGTAAATAAAACAAAGTTAGGTTTTTATTTATAAATGATACATGCCGCATTTATTTTCATAGCTAATGTGTAATTTACTATGTGTACATATAGTTACGTGGCAATTTTATTGGTCCATTGCTCAGACACACGGCAGTGAGTTCAGAAATGCAGGCAGGTGATGATCCTCACCTCTCGTAGTGACGAGGCCACATTTATGGTAAAGTGAATAAAGAAAACTGTCTCATATGGGGTAACGAATCATCACACGTCATCTATGAATGACGTTAACTGTTAGAATGTACTTCAACAAGCGCTTTCCTAACATATAGATTGGCAGAGTTCATCACTAATATGGCCATCACGTTCACCTGACCTGACGCCGGTACACTTTTTCGCATGGACGTTTATCAAGGCAAAAATGTGCAAAATGAAAGTACGAGATCTAAAGAACCTGAGGAATCGTATTCGAAACCATGTGCAGCGATTACAAGCAACATGATTACGATTGTCTTTAGGGCTGCAGGTGAAAGGTGGGGACAATGTTATGAAATGGATGGCGGACATGTTGAATTACGATGAATTTCTTATGTACCTACCATCACGATAATCCCATATCGGGTTCATGTGAGCATGTCCATTATTTCTATAAAATGGATCGAGACTTTATAAACACTCTGTATATTATCGTAGTATAACAAATAATTGAATGGCTGCCTAGAATAACGTTGTAAGTAAATTTCTATAGTTTGTCAGGAAATTAAAAATATGTTTATACCATACTAACATTGTTAAATATTACAAAATATGACAGTGTTAGGTCTGTATTAATACTTATTGTCTTCATCTTCCAAATAACACAACTTTTTCAGCATTTACAATAGGAAAACGTTGTATGTAAATCCAGAAGAACAACGTTGTAAAGCAGCAGTGGCGAAAATGCCATCGTGCGCCGAGCCACTGTGTAAGCTGCAACGTGCATAGCACCTATGGAGGGAGGCGGACACCCGAAGGGGAAGTAAAGCAACTGTCTGACTTATTAACGGTTTTTCATTTTCCTTACGTCAAGCACTTAAATAAAATTATAAACTAATATTTAGAATGCGTAACGAAGAAAGAAATGAACAAGAAAACATAGGACACATTATCACAACCTAAAATTAACTGTCTTCAGAATATCTCTGCGACAAAGTTTCAAAATCAGGAATTATGTCACTTACTGCCAGTCGTAGTTGATCACGAAGGTATTTGTCTGTCAGTCGTGATCTAAATTTGATTTTTACCATTTTCATTGTTGAAAATAATTTTTCAACAACAGCGAACATGGCTTCAACAGAGCAAATGAAAGAACGAAGCTTCAAATATTTATTTTTTTGGCAAATATTTGAAAAGTTCAACATTTGTCAAATCCTTACATCTAGATTTCATTTAACATCACGTTGTAAATCTGTGAATTTAAATTGAAGATCTAACCGCATTATTCGTACATCTGCTGAAAAAGGATTGACGTACAGAGATGATAATGATGATGTTAATGATGATGATGATGATAATAATAATAATAATAATAATAATAATAATAATAATAATAATAACACTTAAACTTTTAGTGTTTCATCAGTAACATGTAGTAAATATATAATGCCGTTTTATGTGATACAACCGTTTTCCTAGTAATACTTGTGAACAAATCATATATTTAATATTCTCATCATATTGTCAGAAAAAAAAACTGCATCCTCCCATCCTATTTGAAAGTTTCGTTCATATAGAGGTACATGAATTCGAGAGAGATAGTGAGGATACGCCACTCACAGGTCAGAGACAAATACAAATGGAACGGAGTTTGACTCCAGTGAGTGAGAGGGTGGGGGTTGTAGGTAAGAAGCAAGGGAAATGCACTGCGAGCCACAATGTGCTCGTGAGTCACATTTTCGCCACGGCTGTTGTAAAGCAAAGAAATTTAAATTCTGTCCATATTTCCTGGTAGATGCTTTATGGTTGTGACTTTTGAGTAGATTAAATAATGAGTAACAATAATAATAATAATAATAATAATAATAATAATGATATACAAATTTATATCATAACAACTTGAAACACATTACACAACTTGGATCATATGTTTAGGCATACAATATCAATATTACACAGACAAGAATCCTATTTTTCTTTATTCTCTTATTAGGCCATGGTAGAATTCAGAGTAACCATGACCTTATTATCTTTAACTATTCTCCTTTAGTACTCTATAGGCCTACATTGACTTACAACCTTATTGTACTCACCAGTTCAGGTCGTTTCACAGCTGTTTTAATGTCACCTTTCTTCGAAGTATATTCTTTCCCCTGATCCTTTAATACATTGTCCTTCAATTACATGATATTAATCTTAAGTTTTCCCTTTCTATTTATGTTTTTTATGAGACCATGACATTGTGTCACAAGTATGATTGTCCGCCATTTTATTTGCGTTACAACGTTATTCATCTCAGCAACACAATCAACACAACATACTACAGCTCTCGAAGTATTGTGAATATCAGCAAGACGATGGCAGCACATGATGCAAGATGTGCGACACAACATTTTTCAGCCGAAAACTCAGTTTGGCCAAAAACAGACTTACGACGTTATTCTAGGCAGCCATTCAATTGTTTTACTATAGTATTATCAATGAACGATTAACTTCCTTTAAAGATTTACAATACCTTCAATTAAATTATATCATTATCGAAAATGTTTACATTAGGTACTTTAAAAGATGCTGGTAATTCCAGTGATTCTATACCATTTTTTGAGCAAAATGCTCAACAACACACAAATTGTAGTATATGTATGTTTTATACATAAAATAAATCCACAATTTGCACATCTGACATTGGTCTTGGTGACATTTTGAACAGCTTTCTTGTTGGCGGCTAGAACTTGAAATATAACTTGATTCAAATTCATCAACCACTACTGTGGTTTCTTTCCCCAAATGCGCCGGTAAATCAATTTCCTATAGCACTTTATCCTAAGTTTACCCAAAATATTAGGCATAACTACTATTATCTACAGAAACCTCATGTTCTGTATCCCTGAATAAAACTAGATTTGATTAAACACCAAAAAAGAAAGTATCAACATACCAACTAAAGCTTGGACACTGCAAGAAACTTGTAAAATGATTAATTGAAACAATCAACAACTTTAACGGTATTTGAAGACGGTTATAAGAATGAGTAAAAATCACACAGTTCAAACTTTAAAATGTTAAAAAATTTAGGTCACATGAAATGCCAAGTGTGAATAAAACCTGTCCACTAACAAATAGTTCAATTTATTAGTCTGTTACATTTCAAATCTAAATAGAACAAATGTGTTCATGTATATCATGTTAGAGACAAGTGGTGGGAGGATAAAAACTGTAAGAACTTTATTTACTGCAAACATTTTAGAAAACAAAAAGAATGGGTAATTTTTTCCCAACCTTGGTAATGCTAGGGTTAATCACCCCGAAACTTTGTACTCTCTATTGTCTTCTACTTTGTACTATACAGTCAATATAAGCAGGATTTGACGCAATCATATGTTCTCCTCTCTTCTATTATCTTTTTATGGCATGAACAGTTCCACATAGAGATTTTATTTCTGGTTTTCATTGTTCGTTTTATTTTCGCATTGGCGCTTCCCCTCTATCTGGAGCGTAGATAGACGATTTTGTCGGTTGGAATTTTATTAATTTTAAAACATCCAGAGAGTTGTTTCTTTTGGCATGACTTGTTCTCCTATTTTGTTTCCACGTATAATAATGCTAGTATTGTATTCTAATGCATTGTATTTATTTACATTCCATAGCATTCGTACATCGTTTCACAGCTAGATTATGGAACATGTCAAACGACAAAAAAATCGGAACAGTTCTATAAATTCATAATTTATAGTCAGAGTCTAGTTGAAATATATACAGAAGAATTTTACAATGTAGTTTACTACAGGGACATCATTTTATTTTTACTTCAATTTTTATTGTACCTGAGTTTTTGAATGTACTTCACTCCCACTCCTTCTACTAAGGAAGTTCCAACTCCACACAGAACCAAGACCGCAGATAGTAAGCAGTACTGAGTTACTGAGTATAGTGCGTTCCAGAAATATGTTTGCGTTTTCCAGTGACGAAAGTGCTTTCAATATTAAATCATATTTTCGCACAGGTACTGTCCGTTTGCCTACGTCGCATCCCGATTTCCCCCATCTGCTTCTGCTCGCCCCTCTGTAAAAGCTGGACTGTCTTAGCTCGTTTCTGAAAACATTAATTTCTCTTAGGAATTGGACGTTTACGTAATATTATACAGCTGTTTAATTTAACTTAAATAAAAGGGCCTCGTTAAGTAATTAACTGTCACGTGATTTCCTCCCTTTCTACAATCCTGCGGCATAACCACTTGGACGGACAGTAGATAGCATGTCTGAGTAATTTTATATTTTCGGGTCGGGCAGAAGTGAAGATTGAATTTACAGCACGTAGAGTAGGTACAGAATTATTTCAACATGAGTTACTAGTACGAAGGACGAAACTGGCAATTGGAATTAGATGCAATAGTCTATAGTGCGATAATATGCACAAAAGAACTGAAGCCTGTATCGAAATGAACGGCCACCATTTTCAAAATTGTGTTTAAATATTTATATTATGATTATTTTTCAATTTAACTTATTCCTCTATATTGTACGCTAATGTGCTGTAGACAGTATAATATACACTGCATAATGAATACGTTCGCATGGATAACTCACTTCGTGAGTAAAAACACTTATTCTTAATACAGTACTGTACTTTGATTAAAGAAAAACCTAATGAAAATTATCAAACTCAAAATCGCGATATTTCCTAGTTTACGTAAATGGATGAACTACTTTTCTTCCTTCCTATACCTAGTAGATTGATTTGTGTTTTACGCCAGTATCATCGAACTCCAGTCTTGGAGGGGGGAGCAAGCGGTGTCCGGTTCTCTAAAGGTATAGACAGGTTAATATTAAAAATGTTAGTAAAAATATAATGATGTCCCTGTAGTACAACACAAAGTTTTAGTATTAATATTTAATTCAAGACAGAAATATTCAAGAAGCGTTGTTGAATGTAATGAATTCACCTACAGAATAGAAGGCGTGAGAAGTTAGGTACTTCTATAATTTGGCCCTAAATAATCTTATGTTTTGAGTTTCATTTTTTATATCCATAGGGATGTTATTAACGCTCTCGTTTTTGATAGCACGATAAACTTCCCTTAGGGGCATGAAAGTTATTTTTTGACACGTATTTATGCTCTGAATTGTTGCATTAGTTACAAAGTTTTCATGATTACATAGAGGAGGTTTATTAATGAAAAAATATACTAAAAAGGCACGGGCATTATTTGTAGTTTTTAAACATGTCCCTACGCGATTCCCTAACTTTGGCACCCACTGTTATTCTAACTTTTTAAAATATATTTACTGCATGTATAATATTCCCAGAGTAATATTCCAGGACTCATTACCGACTGAAAGTATGCACAATATATTGTTTTTAAGGTTTTGCTATTCACTATATCTTGCGTAGGTCTAATAGGAAAACATGCTAAATTTAGTTTAGGGCTAATTTTTTTAATACGATTTTTCCAATTTAACACGTTATCGATTTGTAAGCTAATAAATTTGGTTGTTGTTGGTTTATTAGGAACCTATTGTTAATTATTGATTTTGAAATATGCGAGGTTGAATTTGGGGAAAATTTAAATTCAATAATTATGTTAGTTTTGTTACAATTCAATGCTACTCGTAATTTATTGGTTGAGAACCAATCACATTTTTGGGAAGAATTGCCTCTGTTGATGATTGGAATGTGTTGCTGTTATTGCCTGTAATTTCTATACTTTTGCCATCCGCAAATAATATGGGATGACCTACGTCTTTTATTACGGGTGCAAGATCATTAATGAACACTAGAAAAGTAAGGACCCTAACATTAATCCTTGAGGAATTCCATTATTAATAGTTTCCCATGTCGAGGCAGATTTCAAAATAAGTAATAAGTATTACGTCCCGCGCCGTGGCTTCGCGGTCTAAGGCGTTCCGCCTAGGACTCGCGCGCTGGTTCGAGTCCTCATGGGGGAAGAAATTTTCTCATGAAATTTTGACTAGTGTATGGGACCGGTGCCCACCCAGCATCGTGATGCACTTGGGGAGATACTATAGGTAGCGAAATCCGGTTGCGAATACCAGCTATAACGGCTGGGGGGATCATCGTGCTAACCACACGATACCTCCATTCTGGTTGGATGATCGTCCACATCTGCTTCGGCGTGTGGGCGTGAGGCCAGCAGCCGGCTGGTCGGTCTAGGCCCTTCACGGGCTGTAGCGCCACGGATTATTATTAATAAGTATTACAGCTAGAAATGAGTTGCATATCTGTTCCAGAATTTTGTAACTGGTATCTCTTGCTGTTATTCGAGCAATTAATTTTAGAGTGGATATCTTACTAGGCTATACTGCAGAGTATGAAACAAAAATAGTATTTATAAAAAGTCATCACCATTCAGCACACTTTGGGAGTACTCTTTATTGTACGCCTGATTTATTTTAATGTGATATTTAGATATCCATTTGCGAACAGGAAGTGTATAGGAATAATATAGTCGTTAATATAAAATATAAGATGTGGATATAAATTGAAGACCGCTGCAAATTAACAAATAAATACAATCATTACATTATAACAGAATAATCATGCAGTGCTCGGGAAAAGTGACACAAGTCAGTTTCCACAAACCTTTTTTGATAATTTATTGGCAACTTACGAAACAACTGCTCGCTTGGAAAAAAATTCCTAAGTATTTCTCCCATTACAACAATTCATACAGAAAAAAAATCAAATCGACATAAACCAGTGTAAGTTGTCAATGAAATATCAAAAAAGGTTTTTGGAAACTGACTTATGTCACTTTTCCCAAGGACTGCAAAATTATAAGCTATATACTCGGTGAACCAATAATATAATAGGCCTATATCTGCTTTTAGTGATTTACATTCGCAAAGTCGGTACAATATATTCCTTTTGCTTTTAAGTATAATGAGGATCACCTAACTGTAGTTCCTAAAAGTCTAATTTGGCCGTCTCTTCAGTGTTACCAACTAATACCAAATATCACCAAAGAGAGTAAAATCACAACGCTACATACTGAAATATTAATAATAATAGAAATAATGATAATAATAATAATAATAATAATAATAATAATATGATGGTAATCAGGATTAGTATGATCTATTATTAAAATTATTTTCTTCTGATAACATGAAATGCAGTGCTTTGACTAAACAGTGTATGATTCGTGAGACCTAACCTAAAAAATTACTTGAATTCATTAGTATTAATTCTGAAAACAGAATAACACTTTGTAATGTGTAGCCCACTTCAAATAATAATTAAAAGTGCTAGTAATTATTACTAGCACTTTTTTTTTTTAGGAAAAGTCGCTACGATGCTATTTCCTGACTTGGATGTTTTAACAAAAAACTAAACACAACAAATTTCTTAAAATGTGGAATATACTTCTGTTCATGTTTCATACCAAATAGGTCTATAAGTTATTTCTGATTTAATTACACTGATCTAAATATACTTAAATATGTAGTTGAACTGAAATCACAACGTAACAGTACTGAATTGTGTATTGATTTTAATATTAATACCAGTGTTACCAAATAAGTAGTAATTCATAAGCTTAGGTACTTCCATTTTCATCAGATTCCTTTACTGCAAACCGACATTATTGCTGCCAACATAACAGTTAGAAAATAACTGCCAGTTGTAGTATTTGTCTGTACCCGAAATTTGAAACGAAGTTGGTAAGAGAGAATTCAACTTTAGAGCTATAAAATCAGTATAATTTACTAGTAAATTATGTAGTAATAGGGAAAAATAGCTAGGTCTTTATCTAATATTAAGTAAGGTGTTTGTTGTGGAAATTTAGGAGAACATTTCACAATGATTTTAACTACGTTAAAAGAAATTTAAAATTATTTTATTTCATTTAGAAACAAAATAAATGAAGATTCTGACGAATGGGGTCAAGAATGTGTGCTTTACAGACGAAACCATTTCCATATTGGTGGATTAGTGAATCCAGAACCCAATTCTTCCAACGATGTCATGAAACATCTTTCCTCAGCCGAAAATGCACTATTCGTCATCATCATTTTTCTTCTTCTTCTTTAATCGTTCGGTTGAAACTACTGCACACTGCAATAAATTGACGTCTGTCTTTAATTGCTAGTGAGTGCTTCACTTGTATTTTATACGGAGACAGTTTGAGTTCTTGTTTCTAAATGCCTCTGACGGATGCTAGGCACAGCCTCTGTTCTTGTGCACGTCTTCCGTATCCCCCCTTTTTTTGCTCTGATTGACTGATTGCCGTACAGCTTCAATGTTTTCTTGTGTCCTCGTCGTCTTCGGTCTTCCTGATTTTCCTTTGTTCAGGTTAAGAACGGTTTCTTTCCATTGTATTTCTTTACTACACTCAGTACTGGCTTTAGCGTTGGTGGTGATAGAGAATTAACGTTACTAGTCATCGATGTATAAAGTGGAGGGGAAAAGGAAGTGGCCCAATAAATTCTGGCTTGGTTGCCTTATGGGTGATGAGTTATTAGAATAACTTACTTTATGGAGTTCCAACCAATCTTCGGACTCTTTATTAAAAATACATACGATACCGTAAGTTACCTACTTTGTTTCAAAATTTTTGTTTATAAATTGAATAAGACAACTTTGAGTAGATAGATGGATGGATGGATAGGTGGACAGACAAATTGACAAACAGATATATGGACAGATGGATAGATAGATAGATAGATAGATAGATAGATAGATAGATAGATAGATAGATAGATAGATAGATAGATTAGATAGATTAGATTAGATAAGATAGATTAGATAGATAGATAGATTAGATAGATAGATAGATTAGATAGATAGATAGATAGATAGATAGATAGATAGATAGATAGATAGATAGATAGATAGATAGATAGATAGATAGATAGATAGATAGATAGATAGATAGATAGATAGATAGATAGATAGATAGATAGATAGATAGATAGATAGATAGATAGATAGATAGATAGATTAGATAGATAGATAGATTATATAGATAGATTAGATAGATTAGATTAGATAAGATAGATAGATAGATAGATAGATAGATAGATAGATAGATAGATAGATAGATAGATAGATAGATAGATAGATAGATAGATAGATAGATAGATAGATAGATAGATAGATAGATAGATTATATAGATAGATTAGATAGATTAGATTAGATAAGATAGATAGATAGATAGATAGATAGATAGATAGATAGATAGATAGATAGATAGATAGATAGATAGATAGATAGATAGATAGATAGATAGATAGATAGATAGATAGATAGATAGATAGATAGATAGATAGATAGATAGATAGATAGATAAGATAGATAAGATAGATAAGATAGATAAGATAGATAAGATAGATAGATAGATAGATAGATAGATAGATAGATAGATAGATAGATAGATAGATAGATAGATAGATAGATAGATAGATAGATAGATAGATAGATAGATAGATAGATAGATAGATAGATAGATAGATAGATAGATAGATAGATAGATAGATAGATAGATTATATAGATAGATTAGATAGATTAGATTATATAAGATAGATAGATAGATAGATAGATAGATAGATAGATAGATAGATAGATAGATAGATAGATAGATAGATAGATAGATAGATAGATAGATAGATAGATAGATAGATAGATAGATAGATAGATTAGATATATAGATTAGATAGATAGATTATATAGATAGATTAGATAGATTAGATTAGATAGATAGATAGATAGATAGATAGATAGATAGATAGATAGATAGATAGATAGATAGATAGATAGATAGATAGATAGATAGATAGATAGATAGATAGATAGATAGATAGATAGATAGATAGATAGATAGATAGATAGATAGATAGATAGATAGATAGATAGATAGATAGATAGATAGATAGATAGATAGATAGATAGATAGATAGATAGATAGATTAGATAGATAGATAGATTAGATAGATAGATAGATTAGATAGATAGATAGATTAGATAGATAGATTAGATAGATTAGATAAGATAGATAGATAGATAGATAGATAGATAGATAGATAGATAGATAGATAGATAGATAGATAGATAGATAGATAGATAGATAGATAGATATATAGATTAGATATATAGATTAGATAGATAGATTAGATAGATAGATTAGATAGATAGATTAGATAGATAGATTAGATAGATAGATAGATAGATAGATAGATAGATAGATAGATAGATAGATAGATAGATAGATAGATAGATAGATAGATAGATAGATAGATAGATAGATAGATAGATAGATAGATAGATAGATAGATAGATAGATAGATAGATAGATAGATAGATAGATAGATAGATAGATAGATTAGATAGATTAGATAGATAGATTATATAGATAGATTAGATAGATAGATAGATAGATAGATAGATAGATAGATAGATAGATAGACAGACAGACAGACAGACAGACAGACAGACAGACAGACAGACAGACAGACAGACAGACAGACAGATAGATAGATAGATAGATAGATAGATAGATAGATAGATAGATAGATTAGATAGATAGATTAGATAGATAGATTAGATAGATAAGATTAGACAGATTAGATTAGATTATATTTAGATAGATAGACAGACAGACAGACAGACAGACAGACAGACAGACAGACAGACAGACAGATAGATAGATAGATAGATAGATAGATAGATAGATTAGATAGATAGATTAGATAGATAAGATTAGACAGATTAGATTAGATTAGATTTAGATAGACAGACAGACAGACAGACAGACAGACAGACAGACAGACAGACAGACAGACAGACAGATAGATAGATAGATAGATAGATAGATAGATAGATAGATAGATAGATAGATAGATAGATAGATAGATAGATAGATAGATAGATAGATAGATAGATAGATAGATAGATAGATAGATAGATAGATAGATAGATAGATAGACATATTTATTAAGTAATGTTATACCTTAGAGATATTATATTAGCATAATTTTCTCAAAAATCAAATGCACGGGTCTTCTGACTGTATGTGCTTTGTACCTTAAAAAACGTCCTACTTTGTAGGTTTCACTCCCCTCAACTATGATTATATCCAACCACTCTCTAAAGGAACACAAATATTAAAATGAAAATGACACAACAAAACACGTTATATAATATATCCTAACCTAAAACAGGCATAAAAGTGTATAATTGGGTAGATACCATTATCTCTTCCTCAGTTCGTGTCACAAACTTCAACAGCTGAAGTTCTAATCTTTCTCGCCTTCAAGAGGAACAAGCCAATCTTTCGTTCGTATTCTCTATTCCCCATGAGGTCAAGACATGCAAGCGAACTCCTATTCTGACTTAGCTTCGAGGGTGGTAGATATTTTCTCAGTACATGTTCCACACACTGTAATAAAATATATTTATATAAGTCCTTTTCTCTGCACAGTGGACAAAGGCGCTCTCCTTCGTTGACAATTTTATTGCCCTTCCATGCCCCCAATCTTAGCCACGCTAAACGTGCTCTGCTGTCTATGTTACAAGAATTTATGTAGTCAAATCTTCCCCAGTTAAGCATGAGATCTGATTGTAAATGTAGTGAGGACTTTTCCGAACATTGGAGCTCAATCTCTTGCCTCTCGATATCAATTAAACGCCTGCATTGTAGTTGAAGTTACTGTGAAATACTCTTCCTAGTTTAAACAATATTTATATTAAAAAAAAAACAGAAAAATGAACAGAAGGAAAGAAAAGATGGGGAAAAAATGGGAACATATTGTATCCTATTTTCAAAATACGGAGGGTTGTTTTCGATCTCTGAAAACGATTTTTGAATGACGTAATGTGCGCCAGGAGTCACACGACAACTGAACTGCGGCGAGAGGGGACAGACCAGAAGTAAGTGATATCATAATTAGAGTGCATGGTGTCTCACAGCAGCAATGCCCAAGAAAATCGAGCCTTTTTGGGAAGGGTAAATTGCGACCTTTTCCCGATGTCAAGTAGAAGTTAAGTGAAAATAATACACGCCTGCAAAAGAACGTGGTTACGTTAATTCCAAGAAAGGCATCTTCTGTGTACTTAATAAGATAAGTATAGCGCGGATGGAATTAATTTGTATCATTTCGGGAGGTGTGGCTTGTGGCGGGCTTATGTGAGGGCGGCAATGAACCTCCGGATTCTGTATTATCCATTTGTAAGTAATATTAATAGTGTAATGCTTTACATTAATTATTTATTTTTGACTATCTACGATTTGCAGTCAGTTTTGGAACTTCAAAAAGATTGAGAAATATTTTCTTCTAAAGTCACATTTTCTTATGTGATGGAGACTGTTCTGTGATAACTTCTTCTAATTAAACAACACGTAAGAGCAAATGCAAGACGATATAAGCCGCTTATGCATGCAGACATGGGTGACATCTTCTGACCGGAAGGAATAATCACAAAATTAATTGTCTGAGGCATTTATCCATCAATTCAACTGCAGACGGCCAATCATTGAATTAATGAACAATGTACATGATTAGCCGTAAGTTGATGTCAGCCACTTGACAGGTGGCGATGCCAGCACACTCCGAAATTAACGTAACCTAATAGGAGCTTGTTATCGCGTTGACGAGCTTCAATTGTTCTGGGATTGAACTAATCACTTCCATTTGGAAATTGCCACTCCAGGATACAATAAATATTCTCCAACGCGATCCCCAAACCGAGGATCGCTTATCAGCACACTTTCATCTTAACGTCGCACCAAGCGAAGATAAACAGTAGGCACTGTGTTCTATTTCTAATTACATTTTCATAATATAGTCTATTTTTCGGATTAATGGTTTTCAGAAATTTAAGTGCTCAAAGGATAATGATTACATCAACAAATACAGCAGGATCAACTCCATTTGTGACTTCGTTTCATTAGAAATGAATGTCTTGATAATACAGTTCGCAGGTCACTTGTTAACGATGACAGACCAGAGTTCAAATCCCGATGAGGACGGAGCCGTATAGTATTTCTAATTTTTGAAGTAGAACTAAGTCCTTATCCTCGATAGACTTGGTTGGATAACTTGGGAATGGACACCCATAAAAATGCAGCACCATCTTGCAACTAATGTTCGTATTCCCCTTGTTCGTCTTTTATTCCCCTTCCTCTCCTTTTCCTCCCTTGTACTCATATTATTTCCATCGTTCTTCTCATATTCCCTTTCTTCTTATCTTATTTCCCTTGTACTTTGTAGCTCACTTCTTTTCATCGTATACCATTTTTCCTCATTCGTAACCTCTAATACTCCTTCGTATTTCCCTAATACTTCTTCGTATTCCCCTAATACTCCTCCGTATCCCCTAATATACTTCGTATTTCCCTAATACTCCTTCATTTTCCCCTAATACTCCTTCGTATTCAACTAATACTCCTTCGTATTTCCCTAATACTCCTTCGTACTCCCCTAATACTCCTCCGTATCCCCTAATATACCTCGTTTTTCCCTAATACTCCTTCATTTTCCCCTAATACTCCTTCGTATTCAACTAATACTCCTTCGTATTTCCCTAATACTCCTTCGTATTCCCCTAATACTCCTTCGTATCCCCTAATACTCCTTCGTATTCCCCTAATACTACTTTGTATTCCCCTTATACTCATTCGTATTCCCCTAATACTCCTTCGTATTCCCCTAATACTCCTTCGTATTCCCCTAATACTCCTTCGTATTCCCCTAATACTCCTTCGTATTCCTCTAATACTCCTTCGTATTCCCCTAAAATCCTTCGTATTTCCCTAATACTCTTTCGAATTCCCCTAATACTCCTTCGTATTCCCCTAATACTCCTTCGTATTCCCCTACTACTCCTTCGTATTTCCGTAATACTCCTTCGTATTCCCCTAATACTTCTTCGTATTCCCCTAATACTCCTTCGTATTCCCCTAATACTCCTTCGTATTTCCCTAATACTCCTTCGTATTCCCCTAATACTCGTTCATATTCCCCTAATACTCCTCCGTATTCCCACGATACTTCTCCATAATTCCCTAATACTCCTTCGTATTCCCCTAATACTCCTTCGTATCCCCTAATACTCCTTCGTATTTCCCTAATACTCGTTCATATTCCCCTAATACTCCTTCGTATCCCCTAATACTCCTTCGTATTCCCCTAATACTCGTTCATATTCCCCTAATACTCCTCCGTATTCCCATGATACTTCTCCATAATTCCCTAATACTCCTTCGTATTCCCCTAATACTTTTTCATATCCCCTAATACTCCTTCGTACTCCCCTGCCCAGCCGCTGGTATAATTTCGTGGTAAATTAAAAAAGAAATATCACGAACTTAGCCAAGTTTTTCTAATTTAGCAGATATTAGTAAAATATATAAATATTGCAGTTATTCATAAAGCTGATTCTGATATTTTCATTGTCATATTCGAGTTCAACGCCTTACAATGAGTAAGAAGAGATAGAGTTCAGTGATGTTGCAAGTAAATAGTTAAAATTTGTTGGTCAGGATTGAAAGAAAGTTTTATATGATATTCTTATTGAATTTCGTATTCCTAACAAACAAGTTCGATTAATTAAAATGTGTTTCAGTCAAAACTTACAGTAGAGTACGTATAGGGCAATTTCTGTCAGATGCGTTTCCAATTCACTCTGGGCTAAAGCAAAGAGATGCACTATCACCTTTACTTTTTAACTTTGCTCTAGAGTATGCATTAGGAAAGTCCAGCATAACAGAGAGGGTTTGGGATTGAACGGGTTACATCAGCTGCTTGTCTATGCGGATGGCGTGAATATGTAAGGAGAAAATCCACAAACGATTAGGAAAAACACGGGAATTTTACTGGATGGAAGTAAAGAGATAGGTTTGGAAGTAAATTCTGAAAACACAAAGTATATGATTATGTCTCGTGACGAGAATATTGTACGAAATGGAAATATTAAAATTCGAAAATTATCCTTTGAAGAGGTGGAAAAAGGCAAATACCTGTGGGCAACAGTAACAATTATAAATGATACTCGGGAGGAAATTAAACACAGAATAAATATGGGGAATGCCTGTTATTAATCGCTTGAGAAGCTTTTATCTTCCAGTCTGCTGTCAAAAATTCTGAAAGTTAGAATTTATAAATCAGTTATATTATCTGTTGTTCTGTATGGTTGTGAAACTTGGACTCTCACTTTGAGAGAGGAACATAGGTTAAGGCTGTTTGAGAATAAGGTGCTTAGGAAAATATTTGGGGCTAAGGGGGATGAAGTTACAGGAGAATGAAGAAAGTTACATAACACAGAACTGCAAGCATTGTATTCTTCACCTGACATAATTAGGGACATTAAATCCAGACGTTTGAGTTGGGCAGGGCATGTAGCACGTATGGGCGAATCGAGTAATGCATATAGAGTGTTAGTTGGGAGGCCTGAGGGAAAAAGACGTTTGGGGACGCCTAGATGTAGATGGGAAAATAATATAAAAATGGATTTGAAGGAGGTGGGATATGATGATAGAGACTGGATTAATCTTGCTCAGGATAGGGACCAATGGCGGGCTTATGTGAGTGTGGCAATGAATCTTCGGGTTCCTTAAAAGCCAGTAAGTAAGTAAGAGATAATTTATGGATTATGGTAGTGACAATGTGGTTGTTTATGGCGATGACAAAGAGATGAAGTATTTTTATGTCTTTTAGTCTATGTTCTATTTTTTACCCTAAATAAAATGAAGCCATTAGTAATCTGCGCACTACATAAAGCACGTCAAATTGCGTTAAATTTTCACTTGTATGTTCGAATTCTTTTGGATATATATCCGTTGATATTCAGGTGGTGTACCGTCTTGTCAAACCCGATATCACGTGGTAGAAGGGAACAGATTTAAAAAAAATGTAATGGAACTTCTCAGAGCTATTGAACTTTAATAAGATATCGAGAACCAAATAATATAAAACTTTATTACGTCCATAACATTACCGGAATTAATAAATGCTACCAACGTACATATGTCCGAGAAAAGTTTAAATTATCCTGCACATCTTAAGAATTGTTATGAAGTAATTTTCCAAGTTAATCCACATTTTCACAAAAAATCATAGCTTATTGACTCACTCATCAAATGAACATAACTACAAATTACTAAGAATCTGACTCTCATATCTTTCTTACAGTTTCTCTTGCAAGCTTTGTACCAACAAACGAGGGAAATTTTCGTCGTCTTTTATTTCCAGATGAGAAAATTTACTCGTAACCATAGTAACCCACCGCGCTTTTGTTCCACTCCTTTCAAAACTTTGCACAAACTTCCACCATCTCTTCCTTTAACAAGTTTCTTTCTCTTCTTTTCAGTAACCATAGACATCTTCTTCTTAACACTTTCTCTTCGATTCATTAAAATGGATCAGACGAGACTCAAACAGGAAGGGCCGTCTTCGGAGAAACTTATTTTTTCAGTAATGTTCATTAATTTAGTTTTTATCATGCTTTCTTCTGATTGAATCTGCTTTCAATTATTGAGGAAAGATCTCGAAGACACCGGAGTATATGACTCACTAAGTAGCGTTTCTAAGCAATGCCATTACGAAACCTGTCACAATACCCTTCACAAAAAAAGATTTATGTGACGACTTTTCAGAGTTATTTATCCCAGTGTATAATGATTCGCATCTTTTATTAGTGACTGGAAATGACTTCTACTGTTCATCCATATTAGGACCAAACGTGCGAAGTTACATGGGTACTTATATTATGAAGGCATGTGATATACTGATAATGTAGAACCCACGCGAGTATGTTTTATAATAAACATAATAATAATAATAATAATAATAATAATAACAACAATAATAACAGTAATAATTTATTTATTTAATCTGGCAGAGCTAAGGCCAGTAGGCCTTCTCTTCCGCCTAGCCAGACTCTAATTCTAATTGAATACAATTGCTTACATACTTATTACATTAATATCTAGATCATACCTGCACTAACAGCGCTCAACGAGCGCGCGCGCTCCTTCGGAGCGGGAGAGCTGTGTTTACCGCTCGCCGAAACGGAGAGGAAGATACGTCAGAATGACATAGACTTGCTATAGGTAGAGGAGAGAGACTCGACCACTCAGTTATCTAGTGAAGTGCAATGTGTAGGCCTATTCTCAGTAACTGTTTCATGTTGCTTACCTACTGCTACAGTACAGTATAGAGGAATCTAAAAGACGGAACATAACATTTAACATTTAACGATTTATAGCTCAAACTTATTGATCTTCAATGTGACCTAAGGGCTAAAGATCATTTGAATAATACTACTAGTCTGGTTAAGTTTTACAAGACTAAACATTAGCAATAATAGCCACGACTACACAGGCTGGCTGTGAAAATGATTGCTATGTTTGGCCAAACATTTATATTTGAGAGCAACTGTTTTCTATAATGAACTTTAATAAAGGCAGACATCGAACATCTGTAACTGATGTTTCATTACGATCATTAGGCTACTGTTCCTTTCAGCTGCCAACAGCATAAAACCTCGTTTTGATGTATTGATAAATAAAAATATAACAAAATGATATTGTACATATATAAGTAGCTATAGAATTTCTATTATTTCTGTAAAATAAATATTTTTTTATTAATTAATAATAGTCCAGGATAGTTTTGCAAACACTGAACGTGAATTCATTTCATAAACACTCGTAATAGTACTTCCTTTTGTGTATATTTTGTACGAGATCGCCCCTTCTTCCAGTCCACCCTTATACAGAGCGCAGCTAATATCTGCATTCCGCTAATGAGCTGTGAGCCGGCTCGGAGAGCGCAAACCTTGTGCAGGCCTGATCTAGACCATAAAACAACATGAAAGTAAATAATGAAAGTTGGATAAGTAATGTTAATGTGACAATAATAAACATTGGTAAGAAATAGTTATAATAATAATAATAATAATAATAATAATAATAATAATAATAATAATGAGATAATTTAGATATTTATCTGTGATATATATATAACCACTAAACATTGAGAAACCTGAAACAGCTATTATTGTTAACAAGAATTGTTAGAAAAATATTTCGTTAGCCTATTCTTAAATTGGTTTGATGCCTGACAGTCCCTTGACATTACTCGGTAGGGAATTCCAAAGTCGAGGAACAGCCACAGTGAAAGAAGATGAATATTAGGATGTTTGGTGGGAGGGAATGGATAATATTGAGGAGTGTTGTGATCGTGTGTCTAGGTTATGATGGGTGGATAAATTTTGAAAACGAGACGCAAGATAGACAGAAGTGGAGAAATGCAATATGTGAAAGAGAAGGGAAAGACAGTGGATTTTCCTACGATCTTCTAGACGGAGCCAAGATAACATTTCGAGGGATGGTGTTATGTGATCAGCCCGGCGAATATTGCAGACGAAACGAACGCACGTATTATGAACACATTGTAGTCTCTGCGCCGAAGTAACGCTTAGGTCAGTAAGCAGAATATCACAGTGATCGAAGTGGGGCATCACGAGTGTTTGCACTTACATTTTTTTCATGGAAAAGGGTAGAAAATTCTTCAATCCCCTAAACGAGTGGATTAATGACAATACTTTTTTTGCAGGTTTCTGCAACTTGAATGTTCCAATTTAAACTTTTATCCATATAAATACCTAGATTCTTTACTGATTCACTCAACGGAATTTCGGTGCCATATATTTTAATCGGAGACAAATTTGGTATGGTAATAGTGCTTAACATGTGAATGGCTCACAATGATTGAATGTGATTTTTCTGGATTTAGTTTAAGTCGGAATTTCCGTGTCGATTTCCAGATTGAGTCCAGATCGTCATTAATTTTAGTTATTGCATCATTTATTTCGTCAGTGTGGAATTTTATGTATATTTGAAGATCGTCTGCATAGAGATGGTGTCGGCAGTACTTTAGAGATTCTGATATATTATTCGTACACTTGGTCAAAATGAAACTGGCCGAACTCTTGAGCAGTTAAAATGGTCTAAGTCAAGTTCCAGGACATTTTTGAATGCCCAAAATTATAATAATGTACTTATACAGAGAGGAAGGTAAATTAGTACATTAATTGACAGGAGCCATGGATCTCATTATTTAGAGTAAGTTTTGTCAAATAAAAAATTATAGGACTTACGGATTGTGAGATGATTACAAATGTTTCGAAAGCGCTGACGGCAATTGCAAGATGTCTCAACGCCGCATAAGCAGAACCCCACACCCCATGCGGTCAGCGACTTGAAGGGGGTGGGTTAAGTTCAACTACCTTTCACCGTGTATCTTGCAGCAGGTGAGGGGAGGACGGCAGCAAACAAATGTACTGAGCTTCGGTGCAATACTTCGCGAGGTAATCCGGGTATAAATCTTCGGACAAAAATTATCTACGTTAGCTCCGGATAGGCATGTAACTGTTATTTGTTTAGTTGGTGTAATTTAATGTCAGAAAATGTAATTAATGACTCGAATGAACAAAATAGCTGCAGAATTATCAACTTACAATTCAATACAATAACAATTCAATACTAAGTATGGCGTAATAATTTTAATGCAAGCAAGAAATACGTACAGCAATAACAAGAAATAACGTGAAAATCAGGAAATTATGTCCAAATTAGTGTAAACACTTAGGATTGAAGTTTCAGTTACAACTAATGAAAAAATAAAACTGATGTAACTTTGTGAACAAGATGTAATTAACATTACAGTTTGTTGTTTTACGAATCACTATTTCTGGACGTTAATAATGAAATAATGAGTAATAAACTCTGTAAACTACACTCCACTCACATCTTACAGCTACTGTTCAAAATGTCCACCATCAGCGTGCGTGCAGCTTTCACGTCTTCTATTCCAATTGTGACCAGTAGTTCTTCACTGTTCCGAATTTCTTCCGCGGCCTGGATCATGTCTAAGTACTCACGATTTGTGAATTCTGGCATCTCGTAGTTTTGAAATAAACTAAACTGCATCGCTGTACGTGCAACTGCACACTAATGCAATGTAAACATCACAACAGCTGATCAGTTGCGAGTACTACGCAAATTGTCTGCCGTCCGGACAGCGATGCCAGATCTTTAGATCTTCTGTAAGTGACCTGACGATCAATGTTTCCAATGTTTCTTCAATCGATTAATTATAAATCTGTGAATTTTCTATTTAAAATACTTCTGCAACGTGAATATAATAAACGTTCTCTTACTTCTTATACAAGAAATTAAACCGTCTATCTGTTTGCAAAAGAAGGATATAAAAAGTGCTATTAAATTTTAATTGTTTATTTTACAAATATAAGGACTAATATAAAAAATCAGCATGCTCTTATAAGTGAAATGTAAAAAACTCTTTAATTTATCTTTAAAAATAGTTTTAGTACAATCTTGCATAGGGTACATTTTTTTAAATCTCGGTCTCCAAATATTTTTTGTACGTATTTGGTTGAGCTCCTATAGCAAATGAGCTCTCTACATACAAAAAATTAATATTTTACACCTAATAAGATAAGAGTTAAAAAAATACCATCCTCTCTCCTTAAGTCAAAAAATATACCAAGATATTATTTTATTTCCAGTAGGCCTATCTAGTTTTCTTAGAGGTTTTTGTTTCAGTTTGAAAATTGTGTCATTAGTAGGAGTATTTCTTTAGGATTAGATTTATTTTATTTGAATTATTTGTTGGAATATAGTGTTAGTTGGGAGGTCGGAGGGAAAAAGACCTTTCGGGAGGCCGAGACGTAGATGAGAGGATACTATTAAATGGATTTGAGGGAGGTGGGATGTTATGATAGAGACTGTATTAATCTTGCTCAGGATAGGTTCCAATGGCGGGCTTATGTGAGGGCGGCAATAAACCTCCGGGTTCCTTAAAAGCCAGTAAGTAAGTATTTGTTGAAACTTGGATATCAAAATGGAATTTATTCTAATTTTCCAAGATTTTAAGAAAGATTTTCGCTCTTTAATGTATACAAGTTCCCTTCTTTCTCATTATTATTTAATTAAGTTAAGTCGTACGGTAATTGTAGTAATATTTATTATGCTTTCAAATATTGTGAATATCCTACACGAAAATTATACACCAAGATGTAAGGACACTAAAACGAATAAAGGCATTGAGGCAAGAAAGGATTAAGCTATTTCTTTCTCTCCCAGTAGTCAAACTTACTGAACCTTTCAAAGATGTTTTAGTACAGTTATATACGCATCTTTTGTGTAAATGTATGTCATGTCTCCTATTTGGTACAGCCATTGAGATTGCGCCTTTGAACACAGCACAAGTAATATCAATTCCTACTTCCCACGTTTTCTTTTACTTGATCCACGTCATCATCCTCCATTCTGTATGCTATTTGATGTGGCAATGCAATTCTCCACGACATCCTCCTCTGCTCAGCTTCCCTTTCAGTGCACCACTAATTAAAATCTTCAGTGGTGAGGACTGACTCCCTCCCGTATGTGAACACACTCATATCGCCTGCTTCACTTCTCGTAATAAAGGCAAGAGCCGAGGCTCTTTCCGCACGAATTCCAACAGACACAGTGATTTTGTTGTGTCTTTGAAGTTAACGAGGTAGCAAAATATTGGGATGAAACACACATAGAGGCGCATTGTCTCAATCATCACAGGAAACTGCCGCAACCTCTGGAGTGGAAATCCAACTCGTTGTGGAGTAGCAGCTCGATCGAGACGTGCGTGCCAACGCGTCTTCAAACGCACGCATCAAGCGTCAAGTTATATTACTTTACTCAAAATATTTCCATGCATGTCCTGTATGTCCATGAAGCTATCAATAAATTATTATTCTTTTCTTGCACGTTTAATACGTCTCCAAGCTGGACCACTTTGTTAATTTAGTAGCTATGTACTTCAAACCCTACATATGAATCTGTCATGTATAAAATCACATGAGTCACAGTAAATAAGTTTCGAGAAAAATAGAAAAAACTACCTATAGTTAATGGACTTTCGGTTAGGTCTGTGAAATTTTTACAGGTGGACCATACATTAGTTTGATTACAAACGCATTGTATCTTAATTATCTCATTTCACATCACCTTAAAATATTTTTTCAATTTCTTGGACTCATGTTGTTTTAACAAGTACCATTAACAATAACTCCAGTATCCTGACAAAATATGAAGTGTATTGTTTGTTGTAGTGTGAAATACATTATTTACACAGTTTTCAATCAATTTATTTTGTTATTTTTATTTCATATTCAAATTATTCGTATCATTCACAAATTAAATTCAAAATATTACAGCCAACTTATAAAAAACTTATTCGAGAGTAATTAATTTTCACACAAGTGTGTCACATGTTTAATGACAATGTATGAGTACAGGCATATCTTTAGTTCAGAATAAGAAATAACATAAATTGCGTATTATCCCTCCAAAAAAGACGTTGTTTCTTGCTTTGGGATCTCTCTTCTCTTTATATCATTCACTTCTACAGGTCCTTGAAGGTACACAGGTACACATCTTGTTCATTTTTGCTTTCAAATGACGTAGTTTTATTAAAAATGTTATTCTATCTGGTACAGGTACTTTCATAGAACACTGTTGATTTCTTGCACATTTAATACTCCTCAAAACTAGACCACATTGTTCATTTAGTGCAGCCGCGGCGAAAATGCGACTCACGAGCACATTGTGGCTCGCAGTGCTTTTCTCTCGCTTCCTACCTACAACCCCCACCCTCTCACTCACTGGAGTCAAACTCCGTTCTATTTGTATTTGTCTCTGACCTGCGAGTGGCGTATCGTGGCAATATCTCTCTCGAAACCATGTACCTCTATAAAAAACGAAAGTTTTAAGTAGGATGGGAGGATGCGTTCTTTTGCTTACAATATGATGAAAATATTAAATGTATCATTTGTTCACAAATATTACTAGGAAAACGGTTGTATAACATAAAACGGCATTATAGGTTACTACATGTTACTGATGAAACATTAAAAGATTAAGTGTTATTATTATTATTATTATTATTATTATTATTATTATTATTATTATTATTATTATCATCATCATCTCTGTATGTCGATTCTTTTACAGCAGATGTACGAATAATGCGGTTAGATTTTCAATTTAAACTCACAGATTTACAATGTGACGTTAAATGAAAGCTAGATATAAGGACTTGACAGATATTGAACTTTTCAAATCTTTGGAAAAAAAATAATATTTGAAGCTTCGTTCTTTCGCTTGCTCTGTTGAAGCCATGTTCGCTGTAACTTACGTTTGAGAAAAATTATTTTCAACAATGAAAAAGGTAAAAATCAAATTTAGATCACGACTGACAGACAAATACCTTCGTGATCAACTACGATTGGCAGTAAGTGACATAATTCCTGATTTTGAAACTTTGTCGCAGAGACATTCTGAAGACAGTTAATTTTAGGTTGTGATAATATGTCCTATGTTTTCTTGTTCATTTCTTTCTTCGTTACACGTCCTAAACATTAACTTCCCCTTCGGTTGTCCGCCTCCCTCCATAGGTGCTATGCACGTTGCAGCTTACACAGTGGCTCGGCGCACCATGGCCTTTTCGCCACGGCTGATTTAGTGGATATGTACTTCAAACGCTACATATCTTGTAGCGCTCTCGAAGTTTGTGGTCGTCACAATAACGAGTTTCTATTAAACTGTTTTCTGTTTCAAAATAGTGTTCTCCACTTATGCATTTATACATCAAAAGGGATCAGATTTGTATCTATTTGTTTCATTTCAAATTGAATCTGTCATTTGTAAAACCACATGAGTCCACATTTTTACGAAAATAAGTTAACGGTACTATAGCAAGTACTAGAGGCATCATTTCCAGTCGTGTCCACATGCAAACTTTAGGGGAGAGTCGGGTAGTATCGGACATCGGGTAATATTGGACAGTGAGTTTCTTTCATCTACCACACGACGATAGTACCTGATTGACATGGTTACGTTTCTGTGATGTCGCATAGAGAAACGTAACCATGTCATTCATGTACTACCATATGGTGGTAGATGAAAGAAACGCTCTGTCCGATATTACCCGACTCTCCCCTACAACTACAGGTGTGAATAACAAACTATTGAGACATAATATCTGGATGAGGTTTTCTGCTTTATTTCATGCTTAAAATATTTTAGGGGATTTTGCAAGAAAGGATTTTTTTGGAATTACACTGAGAGTGGTTTTGGAAAAGGGGCTCCTGATGGCATTGGTAACCATGTTATTCATGTACTACCATATGGTGATAGATGAAAGAAACGCTCTGTCCGATATTACCCGATGTCCGATACTACCCGACTCTCCCCTACAACTACAGGTGTAAATAAAAAATTATTGAGATGCAATATCTGGATGCGGTTTTCTGATTTACTTCATGCTTAAATATCTTAGGGGATTTTGCAAGAAAGGATTTTTTTGGAATTACACTGAGTGGTTTTGGAAAAGGGGCTCCTGATGGCATTGGTGGAGTATTGCAAACCACAGCAAACAGGATCGTAGGAGAATGCACTGATCGTCTCTATGTTAAAGCGTGTTAGTTCCATGCCTTTCAAAAAATTAAAATTTTGTTTTTTGAAGAAATTATTTCTCTCTTGAGTTCAACGGAATGCTTTTTCTCATTTCATGTAAATAAAGGAATGGATTTATAATTAGTTTACAGAAGTATTGAGTTTCTGAATTTTCACTAAATTTTAGAACCACCCGGATGCACTTTACTGAAACTAATAGTTAACAATTGAATTCTGTCTCATGAAATTCGTAACGCAAATCCGCCTTAATAGGTTCTGCTGGATACTGAGAACTGATTTGCTATTCGTGACGGTTGGTGTTTGGTCTACAGCTGGATATAACAACACATCCATAATTATGACATAATTGTGTTAATAACGATGACATATGAGTAACTGAGTAATTAGCCCATTTGTGTGAAAATTACTGTTAATAAATAGCATTACTAGCGATAGTTCTATGCTACCTACAAGATACTGTACGTCTTGTTTAGTTTCTCAGCTGCTTTTTTGTCTGCTAATTACTTAAAGTGTGCCGTAGATGTTTTCTATTTCAAAATGTCTCAAACAAAGTTTTTATCTCGAGGCGTAATTGTGTAAAGAAGAGTACTTGTTGAAGTTTTCGACAAAAATAGTAAAGGAGGTTTCGAAATACGTGTCCATTAATGATAACACAGAACAACAAGAATTTTTCCCAACTTAAAACAATGTGTCCATTATAGTTTTGTGTGTGCTAAATTCGAAAATGCACCTCTTTTCTTCGTATCGCGTAAGGTTTTGAAGACATACTATGATTTCACGTTAATGCTGTACGAGACTACGAAACTAAAGAACCCGTTGCTGGTTGAAATTGCAAGTGATCAGAGATGAGGCTACACGATCCGTGAAGCAATTAAGGCAACATCTTAGGCATCGTGAGTTTCAAACCTGGTGTTCATACCCCCAGAAGGGAAAAGGAGTTGTACTGTTTGAAGAAGTACCTGCAGCCAACTCCTAGATCATCAAACATGAAGGATTATCAAGTTCTGAGTGGAGAGAAATGCTAAAACTGATTGCAAAGGAGGCACCAGTACATTCTCTTCCTGGTCGCTCTACAGGCACAACCCATTGTAGGCACTGCAGTGAGTATGAAACTTTATCACATGTGCTTGGGAGTTGCCCACAGGGAGAAGTACTCAGAATAAAACGTCACAACATCATACGTTCTATGATCGCAGATGCACTTCGATCCAAAAATCTAGACGTTCACGAGGAAGTTCACTGTATTGCTGATGGTGGGAGCAATCGTAGGATCGATATCATAGCTATAAATAGGAATAAACAGACAACCGAAATAATTGATCCTACAATCAGATTTGAAATCTCAGCCACTCAACGAACTGAAGTGAACGAAGAGAAAAAGAAAATCTACAAGCCCACGATTCAGTACCTATCAACGAAATACAACATTGAAAAAATCACAGTTACCGGTCTCTTCTTCGGAGCGAGAGGCACCATTCCGAAAATCTTTGTAATGTGGAGGGAAAAATACAAGCTGACGAGAGATCTTCAAGATGCCATCGTCACCACCACAATAACATTTTCTGTAGCAATATTTCGTCAGCGCCTTTATGGTGTACATTCAATTTAAATTATACTTGGTTCTATTTTTTTTCTTATGTCTTAATCACTTTTGTCTGAATCCTGTTTATATAATTTTTCATTTCAAATTTTATTGTGAGTTATTCTGTGTCGCAGTGCAAACCCAAAATATTGGGTCAGACCAATAAATTAAATTAACGATCCCCAAGGAAACATCTGACGTGGTTAGGAGTTGTAAACTAAAACAAAAACTAAATCTTTTTATGAGTTTATGACTTAGTTCCGGTTTCTTATGGTTGTTGGCATGTTCTTTTGTACTTCTAATAAATAAACAGATATTGGTTCCTTCTATTCAGCAAATTTCATAAGAGTTCAAAGTGAGGTCTACGCAATTAACAAACAAGGTTGTGGTTTTCAGTATTTAAAAGAAACGTTTATCAGTTTGATTTGAAGGCAAATTGAAAGAGGTCATTTTCATCGGCCCAAAAATTCACAAAGTTATGGCTGACTCTTTCTTTGAGGAACAACTTTCCGTTACAGAAAAAATGGCATGACGCACTTTCAAAGATGCTTAATCAAATTTCATTGGAAATTCTAGGGCAGACAACTACACAGAACTTGTTATGGATATCATGTTAAGTGCATATGAGAAAATGGGGTGTAAGATGTCTCTCAAAATACACTTTTTATATTCTAATTTGGATTCCTTTCCTTCAAACTTTGGAGCGGTAAGCATGGGAAAAGTTTTCATCAAAAAATACCTGAAATGGAAAAGCGATATATAGTAACCGTGTTCTTGCTTGGCTTAAAGAGACTAACAACTGAACCACATCGACGTTGTAATTAGTCACTGAAGATGGAGATGCATCTCCGAAATATGTCTGACTAACATCTCCAATAAACTTATTGTACTTATTTGAGTTTATACAACTGTAACATATCACCTTTAATGTATATCATCAAATTAATGAATACTGTATCATTGACTTAAAACGGGTGTTTTATCATTAAATATGAAATTGGTAATACTTTTGTAAGAATCAACTCCTTTTCATAATACATTATATTAATATTTGGAAATTAATCATTGTTCTATGTTTTTCATTTTGTTCTTATTTTAATTATTTAATTTGTACCTTAGTTGTTCATTGTATTGTATTAATTGTATCACTGTGCTGGAAATAAATAAATAAATAAATAGATAGATAGATAGATAGATAGATAAATAAATAAATAAATAAATAAATAAGTAAATAAATAAATAAATAAAAAATAAATAAATAATAAATAAATAATAAATAAATAAGTAAATAAATAAGTAAATAAATAAGTAACTAAATAAATGAGTAAATAAATAAATAAATAAGTAAATAAATAAGTGAATAAATAAGTGAAAAATAAGTGAAAAAATAAGTAAATAAAAAAGTAAATAAATAAGTAAATAAATAAAAAGTAAATAAATAAATAAATAAGTGAATAAATAAATAAGTAAATAAATAAATAAGTAAGAAAATAAATAAGTAAGTAAATAAATAAATAAGTAAATAAATAAGTAAATAAATATCTAAATAAATAAGTAAATACATAAGTATATAAATAAACAAATACATAAATAAATAAATAAATAAGTGAATATATAAGTAAATAAATAAGTAAATAAGTAAATAAATAAATAAATAAGTAAAAAAATATGTAAATAAATAAGTAAATAAATAAATCAATCAATCAATAAGTAAATAAATAAATAAATAAATAATTAAATAAATAAGCAATAGGTACATAAATAAGTAAATAAATAAATAAGTAAGTAAATAAGTAAGTAAACAGATAAATAAATAAGTAAATAAATAAATAAATAATTAAATAAGTGATTGAGTAAGTGTGTGAATGAATGCATAAATAAATGAATAAATGAATAAACAAATGAATGAATAAATGAATAAATAAATAAGTGAATAAATAAATAAGTGAATAAATGAATAAATGAATGAATGAATAAATAAATGAATGAATAAATTAATAAATGAATAAATAAATAAATATATGAATAAATGAAAAAATGAATAAATAAATAAATGAATAAATGAGTAAATAAATAAATCAATAAATTCTTAAATAAATGAATAAGTAAATAAGTATATAAAGTAGTTAGTAAGTAAATAAATAAGTAAGTAAATAAGCAAGTACGCAAGTAAGTAAATAAATAAGTAAATAAGTAAATAAATAAATAAGTAAATAAATAAATTAATAATTGAATTAATGAACAAATAAATCAATAAATAAATAATAAACTGAATAAATAAATAAATGCATGAATAAATGAAAAAATAAATAAATACATAAATGAATAAATGAATGAATAAATAAATAATAATTAAGTACATAAATAAGTAAATAAATAAATAACTAAATAAATAAATAACTAAGTAACTAACTAAATAACTAACCTTATAAAATAATAATATTAATAATAATAATAATAATAATGATAATAATAATAGTAATTTTTATTAATATTATGATTATTATTATGATTATTATTATTAATCTGTCAACGAATGAAGCAATTATTCGATAAGTAAATCAGTGAAAAAAATAAATGGACTAACATAAAAATAAAATTCTATAAATAGTAATATATAAATTATAGGTTTCGTAATATGTAAATACTGAAACAAAAAGATTCACAATGTGATAGACCTAACTTCCCTACTCGTAATACGTATTATAAGAAGGCAAGAAAATACGACGTATTAAAATGAAATCAGCAACTGGAGGATCATGTATGACGTATGTGTATAGGAGTATGTGATTTTTGTGCGTGCGAACTGGCAATGAATAATTCGTCGAGGTCGAATAACTCCAGAGCGGGAGATTATTGAAGCCAGTTCAGTAATTTGCGACTAGATTCTGTGATAGGGCTATCGTGTGTCCACACACTACAACCTTTTTCTGAACATGGTAATTGAATACATTATATTTAATGTCCCCCGTCCACGTGAAGGAATAGAAGGCCATATATTATAAAACACCATAGGTATTACAGAAAGAGATGGTGGCTATAGTTTCCTTTAATAAAAGACTTACCGCATGAAACGTATCATGGATCAAGAAGGAACGATAATCAAGCAGTACCAGAAAAAGGCTTGACTTATAACGTTCTAGATAAAAGTCATTTAAAGGAATATCACGAAAGACAGGGGGCTGTGCTAGTTGAATATATACTGCTTTTATTCGTGGGAAACTAAAAATAAAATGGGAAATAGGAGGAATAGAAATTCAATTCATGGTGGCGGTAAAGAACTTACGGTATAAAATTGTGTTATGAGATAAACTCGCTCAAAATTCGCTTCCGTAATGAATCCAGAATAAAGTAGGGCATAGAAGAGCCAGGAGTATATATTATATACATAGCCTACTGTGATGACTATATACGAAATGACGTATTATCGTGCGCTAGAAATATTGAATCTACGTGAAATGCTTTAAAATTATCAACTTCCTTTGATTTATGTAAATTTATTCCGAGCATTCTATATTATTGAAAAATAACGTGTACCGTACTTCCATTCTCCAGAAGTCTACTTTTACGTTCGTAACACGTACTCAAACCCAGACATATAACATTCTCAAATTATACGCAATAAAAGTGATTAAATACAGTTATATGAACACTTTTTAATGATTGAATAAAATTAATAAAATCGGTTAAAAACAATACACGCTTCGGAGGAATGATCCTCCATCTTCAGTGGTAGTACCACGACGCAGATATGGATGTTCGACCGCGTAACGTAGCTTAAGGAAGACTCGCGGTCGAACATCCATACCAGCGTCGTGGTACTACCACTGAAGATGGAGGAGCACTCCTCCGAAATATGTATGGTTTTTAACCGATTTTATTAATTTTATTCAATCATTAAAAAGTGTTCATATAACTATATTTAATCACTTTTATTGCATATAACTATCCTACTCATGAACACTGTTGTATTTGGCCTAACTTATGTAATTTAATTCTCAAATTGTTTAATAACGACAATAAAGAGTCTATCCCCCTTAATAGATTACAGTGTGTAGGTTATAATGGTTCACTATCACAGTTTAAGTCTTCAGTATATGGTGTACCTCAGGGATCTGTTTTAGGTTCTATATTGTTTATTATTTATATTAATGATTTACCTAGTGTTGTTAATAGTAACTCTGTAAACTCTTATCTATTTGCTGACGATGTGCCTATTCAGCTAGCTGCTGATTGTTATTCTGACTCTCAAGATTTTTATTTATGTATTAATGAAAGTAAAGTGACAGATCTCAAATTTAGCTTAGATAGAAAAAGTGATGCTTTTCATAATAAGATCAAATTTTTGGGTATTTATATTGAAGGCGGTTTGGGCTGGGATAGCCATATCAATATGATTTCGGGTAAGATATCTAAAGGGATATTTATGTTAAAATGTTTGTCTAAAACTGTGGATACCAAAGTGCTATTAACAGTATATTTTTTCATATATTCATAGTCATCTTCAATATGGTGTTTTATTATGGGGGAATCATAGTTCATCTTTTAATATTTTTATGCTCGACCATGTCGAAATGTAATAATTATACACCTGGTAGCAGTCCTTTAATGCATGTCATTAAAGTACACCTACTCATTAAAGTACAGGTGTTTTCAGCCAATGACAACTCAGCTTACAGATGTTCAGCCAATGACAAGTCAGCTTTGCACCGTTATAAAACCGCAAGTATCGCTTATTCTCGGATATGCAATCGAAAGAGAATTAGCGAAAAGTCACGGAGGCTGGAAATCCAATACTGTCGCAGAAGGTTATGTTCTGTTACTATAATAATAAGTTTTAACTGTAAATAATATTCAAATAAATTCAATTTGTCATCTCGTTTTTCAATGTCGAATTCAATAATCAAGGTTAGCCTATATCAAGTTTAACGGGATTACATCAAGGTCAATGACATTATTGTTCCTCGGGAAAAGTCAATACCTTCGCGTCTGCGCACATCTCACAATTCACGACCTAGAACAAGGTCACTTCCGATCTTGTCAGACACAAATAAAATGTATACATCTGAATAATTTAAAGTTAGAAATATGGTCGAGAATAAAAATTCGTATGAAACTCGCCTATAATGGTAATTAAGAAGCTCGTATGAAAATTATGAAACTCGCTTGCGCTTGTTTCATAAACATCCATACTCGCTTCTTAATTAGTATCATTATAGGCTCGTTTCGTAATGTGCTATTAAATTACAGAAGAAAGCAGTGAGAATCATTTTGTGGTGTTGAAACAAAAGAACATTGTAAGCCTTTATTTAAATCCCTTAAAATTCTCACTCTTCCATCGCTATATGTATTGCAGCGTTTGTTATATATCAAAGTGAATATAGATAATTTCCCTTTGAACTTGAACTTTCACGAACACCATACGAGAAGTTGTAAGGATATAAGACTTGATTTATGCAGATACAAGATTACACAAAACAGTTTTTATTATATGTCTCCGAAGTTTTATAATAGTTTATCAATTTCAACTAAGAATTTAAATTACGATTTATTCAAATATTTAACTTAAAGAAAATTGTATGAACACAGTTTGTATAGCATTAACGAATATTTTAACTTGGCAAATAATTTTGTACGATTTAATTTATATTGACGTTGTTATGCATAATGTAATTATGTCCAAGCAATAAAGCATCTGTCTGTCCGTCCGTTCGTCCGACCGCCCATCAATCCATCCGTCCGTCCGTCCGTCCGTCCATCCGTCCATCCATCCATCTAGGGTATTTAGCGTCTGAATGATATCAAGGCGATAATGTCGGTGAAATGAGTTCGGGGTCCAGCACCGAAAGTTATCCAGGATTTGCTCCTATTGGGTTGAGGGAAAACCCCGGAAAAAACCTCAACCAGGTAACTTGCCCCGACCGGGATTCGAGTAATAAGTAAAAGTTTTCATTCTTGCTATTAGTTGTGTCCACACCTGTGGAGTAACGGTCAGCGCGTCTGGCTGCGAAACTAGGTGGCCCACCTAGTTTCGCAGCCAGACGCGCTGACCGTTACTCCACAGGTGTGGACACAACTAATAGCAAGAATGAAAACTTTTACTTGTTACTCATTAGCTTTTGATGAAAATATCGACCGCAAAGATACAGCGCAGCTAGCTGTATTCATGTGTCGATTCAGATTTCAATGTACAGTTACCCTTAAAAAGAATGAGACGATTCTTGGTTGTCGGAAGTTAAAGTTCTACAGCGCGGTTCACTCGATATCGACGTATAACGATAAGTAACATGACAAATAGAACAAGAATTGTTACAAGGACCACAACAAGGACAGGGATCAGAATAAGGATCACGAAGAAGACAGCCATTTAAAGCCACGATTTCACCACATAGCTCGGGTAACAAAATATCATTGCTTCTCCGTACCGAATGGCAAATGCCTGCTAAGGGATCTACATTCTGGACTGCTGCTGTAACTGTCTTGTCTCGGTAGCTCATATAGCAGCGTGTCGGTTCCACCGTATAAACGAAACGTTTCGTGTTCGATCCCAGGTAAAACTCTTTTTTTTATTGAGGTGTAATTAATTTGTTCAAAGTTCCTCGACTGTATAATTTGTCGAAAAATATGGAATAATTTATGCTCAATTTTTTGGTCTACAAGTGGGCTGAACCTCGTCGAAAATTAAATAAATCTTACTTGGAAGTTAAAAGTATTCTTCCTGAAACAAAAATCATAAAAAATAAAAAGAGATCCGTTAACTTAAAATCTTGTCCGCATACCATCATACATTTCTCCAATCGAAATCCACTCGATTGGTAGCGAAGGCAAGATGGTTGACAGCTTGTGCTTCCCCCAATATTTCCATTTGCGCAGCCCTCCGGCTCCTAATACCGCGGTTCCTCAACCTGCTGATCACAGTCTGTGAAGAACCGGGAAAGTTAGATGCTGCTCTTATTTCGTTAGCAGTCCGAAAGGGTCCAGTCGAACTGTCTCGAATAAGAGAGCATCCTCTTCCAATGAAGAAATCCGCAGACGCCCATGGAATAGGGCGATTTTCGACCTCCCCTGAATTTTGTAACGATGAACCCCCTCGCTGCTGTACTTCCAGGAACACCGACCAAACGGCCATCAGATCTAGCCCCATATCCAGCCTCAACTAGAGCTATAACTCGCTGTCTCATGCCACGTCGGTTCGCCATTACGATGAGAAATGAGGGATGACGATAATACTTTAGTGTAGACAATTACTATTTAGCGTGATATATAATTATTGAAATAATGGGCATCTTGCACAGTAAGAGTTAATAAGTCAACCCTAAATTAAATATTTAAATAACAGGATATAACAGGAAGTCCAATTATTGTTGCGAAACTAATCAAATTAAATCTAATTACGTTAAGTAAACAAATCCCAAGTTATGACACCACATTGCTACAGCTAAATTCTAGGTTATTAACATAATTCATTTTAATTGTTAGTTTTTAATATAATATATGCATTTACATTGTATGTGTGTATGTATAAATGCATTCATTAGATTAACGTTTACAATATTATAACTTGTAATTTTGTACTGTCTGTGATCATTAACACAATCTGAGGAATTTGTAAAACTCTATTTCAACGTTATTTAGCTATTTCAAAGTTATTTAGACAAAAAAAATAGTTGTATAGACTAGGAATCGTACTCGCACTCTTCTACACGAGATGCAGAAGTCTTAGCGTCTGAGCTATTGAAACGACACGAAAGCTTTCCTTTCTGTGTGGAGTATCGATCTAGTCATGAAGGTCCATTGTCGATTTAACTACACGATTTATGTATATATTTATCTTTTATTTACGTAATATTATAATATTTTTTTGCAGTTTTTGAAGTGAATTTCGGAACGATGCTCATAACAAACCAAATAGGCTGAATTTAAGTAACTCAATATTCGTTATCTTGTGTATCAGTGCTCATCCTTTTCTAGGGAAACTGTACATAGAGATCTTGTAGATGTCATTTCACTAAAGCATCGAACTCTAGGAGAAGATATTTTTGAATCTATAACAAAAACTATGAACAAATTTGAAGTCACGCTGAAAGTAATTAATTTTATACGTCAAAACAGTTTACGTTTCTGAAATTGACGTTGCACTGCTACAACATATACAAACTAAGTTGATATTTTAATAGCACATTATGCAACGAGCCTATAATGAAGGTAATTAAGAAGCGAGTATGGATATTTATGAAACGAGCGCTTGCGCTCGTTTCATAATTTTCATACGAGCTTCTTAATTACCATTATAGGCGGGTTTCATACGACTTTTTATGCTCGACCATATTTCTAACTTGATATTATTAATTTTCTTCGTATCTGACCTTGACCAATGTCCCGTATGTTGTGAGATGTTGGCAGACGCGAAAGTATTGATTTTTTCCGAGGAACAGATGTTCACATTGACCTTGCTAGGCCATAAGAACCTACAGAGATAACATTGAAATTAAATTAGACATTGAAAAACCAGATGACAAATTGAATTTATTTGAATATTGTTTACAATTGACGCTAATTATTTTAGTAACAGAACATAATCTTCTGCGACAGTATTGCATTTCCAGCCTCCTTGACTTTTCGCTAATTCTCTTTCGATTGCATATCCGAGAATAATCGATACTTGCGGTTTTATAACGGTAGAAAGCTGACCTGTCATTGGGTGAACAGTTGTAACCTGAGTAGTCATTGGCTGAAAGACCTGACCTTTAATGATTAGGTGTACTTTAATGACATGCATTAAAGGACTGCTACCAGGTGTATAATTACTACATTTCCGTCACTAACGAACAACTTTCATGGAATGACCCAGTAGATAAAACGCTATTGTTTATAATAATAATAATAATAATAATAATAATAATAATAATAATAATATCATCATCAACATTCATCCTCATGTGGGCTACATTTTTTGTTCATCAGAGTTTATCAAGTGCAAATCTAAACTGAGTTCCTAATCAATTGGTAAGATGTATAAAAGTTATCAGAGTACAAGCCGCCGCAGTTTCGCTTTTGTTTACTATCATTCGCCCGGTCTGCTGTTACCTGTGTTCAACCGTTGCACGGTAAGGGAGGAGTGAAGGCTCTTCATTTCACAGCTCGAGAGCGCTGTTCGACATCCCTGCACTAGATGAAGTTATATCAGTACTCACCTATTCCTCTTTCGAATTCAGTACTCCTCAACACCAAATTACCTTTCGTCTCGTTTCTCTTATCTATACTCTAACCACGACATAAATACCAGATCACTTATCTGTGGCACGTTAATTATACCTCTTCATAGAACATCTCGCTATTCATAATATTTTACAGTATCCACCTCGCGACAATGGAATTCCTTGCCACAAAGTGTTAGGGACTGCAAGACAATAGGCCTAAACATTTAAAAAAATAGCTTAAAGGATAAACTTCTTAGCAATTCACTCTAATTATACTGACTTAACGGTCACTGACTATATGATAACTTCTTTCCTCAGACATGCTTTCTGATAGCGCTGTATTTTAAAAATTGTCTCTCAATAATCCCGTCCTATTATGTAACATTATTTGAAATGATTAAAATACATAGAATGTTAGTTTAATTCTGCCACGCAGTTTGTATTTCATTGTTTAATTAATAGTTTATAGTATTTTACTGTTTAATTCGTAAGTGACTCTTCTATACACGAAATTTTAATCTAAATTAAATTGTTATATTCTTTGTTGCTTGTAAGTTTATACATATGTATGTATACTTTTTGCTGGTACAGTGGAAGAGAAGGCCTTATAGCCTTAAGTGTGCCAGGTAAAATAAATTATTATTATTATTATTATTATTATTATTATTATTATTATTATTATTATTCCAAGAATAAATTATATGATTATGTCTCGTAACGAGAATAATGTACGAAATAGAAATATAATAATTGGAAATTTATCTTTTCCTTTGAAGAGGTGGAAAAATTCAAATACCTGGGAGCAACAGTAACGAATATAAATGATACTCGGGAGGAAATTAAATACAGAATAAATATGGGAAATGCCTGTTATTATTCGGTTGAGAAGCTTTTATCATCCAGTCTGCTGTCCAAAAATCTGAAAGTTAGAATTTATAAAACAGTTATATCACCGGTTGTTCTATATGGTTGTGAAACTTGGACTCTCACTTTGAGAGAGGAACATAGATTAAGTGTATTTGAGAATAAGGTGCTTAGGAAAATATTTGGGGCTAAGAGGGATGAAGTTACAGGAGAATGGAGAAAATACACAACACAGAACTGCACGCATTGTATTCTTCACCTAGGAACATTAAATCCAGACGTTTGAGATGGGCAGGGCATGTAGCACGTATGGGCGAATCCAGAAATGCATATAGAGTGTTAGTTGGGAGGCCGGAGGGAAAAAGACCTTTCGGGAGGCCGAGACGTAGATGGGAAGTTAATATTAAAATGGATTTCAGGGAGGTGGGATATGATGATAGCGACTGGATTAATCTTGTTCAGGATAGGGACCAAATGCGGGCTTATATGAGGGCGGCAATGAACCTCCGGGTTCCTTAAAAGCCAGTAAGTAAGTATACACCTCACAATTCTTCAAGTAATTTCTAAAAGAAACCTGAAATGTCACTGCAAGAGCGCAGTAAACAAAATCTGTGTTATAATGCAACTTCTGCTATTTACAAGATGCCATTATAATTGCATTGGCCCCTGTTTTAATTCCGTGATAAATTTAAATAAAAATTACACGTGCCGTGTTACGAAATCAGCCGAGTTTGCCCAACTTTTATGAATGGAAATTTACCAGTGAGAAGTTATTCCGAAAACAGGCCAAATGTATCACTCTAATATACAGAAACTGTTTTTTTTTCTTTTTTTTTTTTTTAGAATACACGAACGTGACTCTCTGAAGAATGGCAACTTACTTTCATTAAAACAATAGGCCAATTCAGCCGTGGCGAAAATGTAACTCACGAGCACATTGTGGCTCGCAATGATAGCTGTGCATGTCTCTTGCTCCCCTAACCCCCACCCTCTCACTCACTGGAGTGAAACTCTGTTCCATTTGTATTTGTCTCTGACCTGCGAGTGGCGTATCGTCGCAATGTCTCTCTCGAAACCATGCACCTCTACCAAAACGAAAGTTCCAAGTAGGATGGGAGGACGCATTTTTTTGCTGCCAATATGATGAGAATATTAAATGTATGATTTGTTCACAAGTATTACGAGGATAACGGTTGTATAACATAAAAACACCATTATACTACATGTTACTCATCAAACACTAAAAGGTTAAGTGTTATTATTATTATTATTATTATTATTATTATTATCATTATTATTATTATTATTATTATTATTATTTCGATCCTTTTCAGCAGATGTACGAATAATGCTGTTAGATCTGCAATTTAAACTCACTGATTTACTATGTGATGTTACAATGAAAGCTAGATGTGAGGCCTTGACAAATGTTGAACTTTTCAAATCTTTGCCAAAAAATAAATATCCGAAGCTTCGTTCTTTCTTTTGCTCTGCTGAAGCCATGTTCGCTACAACTTACGTTTGTGAAAAATTATTTTCAACAATTAAAATGGTAAAAACCTAATTTAGATCACGACTGACAGACAAATACCTCCGTGATCAACTACGATTGGCAGTAAGTGACATAATTCCTGATTTTGAAACACTGTCGCAGAGACATTCTGAAGACAGTTAATTTTAGGTTGTGATAATGTGTCCTATGTTTTCTTGTTCATTTCTTTCTTCGTTACACGTACTAAACATTAACTTCCCCTTCGGTTGTCCGCCTCCCTCCATAGGTGCTATGCACGTTGCAGCTTACACAGTGTCTCGGCGCACCATGGCCTTTTCGCCACGGCTGCTCTAAACCATGTACCTCTACAAAAACGAAAGTTTCAAGTAGGATGGGAGGACGCATTTTTTTGCTGCCAATATTTTGAGAATATTAAATATATGATTTGTTCACAAGTATTACGAGGAAAACGGTTGTGTAACATAAAACAGCATTAGACTACATGTTATTATTTTAGTATGTTATTTTACGACGCTTTATCAACAGCTTAGGTTATTTAGCGTCTGAATGAGATGAAGGTGATAATGCCAGTGAAATGGGTCCGGGGTCCTACACCGAAAGTTACCCAGCATTTGCTCATATTCGGTTGAGGGAAACACCGGAAAAAAACTCAACCAGGTAACTTGCCCCCACCGGGAATCGAAACCGCGCCACCTGGTTTCGGGGCTAGACGCGCTAACCGTTGCTCCACAGGTGTGGACTACTACATGTTACTCATCAAACACTAAAAGGTTAAGTGTTATTATTATTATTATTATTATTATTATTATTATTATTATTATTATTATTTCGATCCTTTTTTTCAGCAGATGTACGAATAATGCGGTTAGGTCTTCAATTTAAACTCACAGATTTACAATGTGACGTTAAATGAAAGCTAGATGTAAGGACTTGACAAATGTTGAAGTTTCCAAATCTTTGCTAAAAAATAAATATTTGAAGCTTCGTTCTTTCGTTTCCTCTGTTGAAGCCATGTTCGCTACAACTTACGTTTGTGAAAAATTACTTTCAACAATAATAATAGTAAAAACCTAATTTTGATTAAGGCTGATAGACAAATACCTTCGTGATCAACTACGACTGGCAGTAAGTGACATAATTCCAGATTTTGAAACTCTGTCGCAGAGACATTCTGAAGACAATTAATAGGTTGGGTAATGTGTCCTATGTTTTGTTGTTCATTTCTTTCTTCGTTAGACGTAATAAACATTAGTTTGTAACCTTATACTGTATTAAATTATATTTAAGTGCTTGACGTAAGGAAAATGAAAATCCGTTAATAAGTCAGACAGTTGCTTCACTTCCCCTTCGGCTATCCGCCTCCCTCCATAGGTGGTATGCAGGTTTCAGGTTACACAGTGGCTCGCCGCACGATTACATTTTCGCCACGGCTGGGCTAGTTCATTCTGCTAGAGTGTGATATTGGAAGCCATCGCTGTAGAACCGAAATTTCAGCGGCAAAGGAACAAATGAAGCACACGAATTGCCTGTCTGGAGGAGAATTCGTGGCGTCTAGCTGCTGCTAACAATCCAGTGCAGTGCTTCGAATTTTTATCTCTCGGAATATTCTATCAGAATTAATTTTACATAACATAAAAAGCGTGGCCGTGTTTTAAAAATCAGCTTTAAAATGGAACTCCAAGCATCGTGTGTATCGACTGATCAGTTTACGTGTCGAAAACCAGTAGCGGAGGGGTGGGGAGCTGTTTGATGATAGGGTTGGCAATAACTCGATTAGTGGACATCAGCAGCCCATCTCCGTGCTGCAGCTGTTCGGAAAGAAACGCCTACATCGCCTCCGCTGCTGCTTCCTATTGCATTGCAGCGCGTATTATCAGACTACTGAAGCTGGCGGATGTACTGTGAAAGCACAGTGTGTTAATGGAGGTTGCGATGATGATGATGATGATTATAATAATAATTACTTACTTACTTACTGGCTTTTAAGGAACCCGAAGGTTCATTGCCGCCCTCACAAAAGCCCTCCATCGGTCGCTATCCTGAGCAAGATTAATCCAGTCTCTATCATCACACCCCACCTCCCTCAAATCCATTTTAATATTATCCTCCCATCTACGTCTCGGCCTCCCCAAAGGTCTTTTTCCCTCCAGTCTCCCAACTAACACTCTATATGCATTTCTGGATTCGCCCATACGTGCTACATGCCCTGCCCATCTCAAACGTCTGGATTTAATGTTCCTAATTATGTTAGGTGAAGAATACAAAGCGTGCAGTTCTGTGTTGTGTAACTTTCTCCATTCTCCTGTAACTTCATCCCTTTTAGCCCCAAATATTTTCCTAAGCACCTTATTCTCAAACATCGTTAACCTATGTTCCTCTCACACAGTGAGAGTCCAAGTTTCACAACCATAAAGAACAACCGGTAATATAACTGTTTTATAAATTCTAACTTTCAGATTTTTCGACAGCAGACTGGGTGATAAATGTTTCACAACCGAATAATAACAGGCATTTCCCATATTTGTTCTGTTTTTAATTTCTTCCCGAGTATCATTTATATTTGTTACTCTTGTTCCCACATATTTGAACTTCTCCACTTCTTCGAAAGATAAATTTCCAATTTTTATATTTCCATTTCGTATAATATTCTCGTCACGAGACATAATCATATACTTTGTCTTTTTGGGATTTACTTCCAAACCTATCTCTTTACTTGCTTCCAGAGTTCGTATAGGTCAGTTTCTGTCAGATGCGTTTCCAATTCACTGTGGGCTAAGGCAAGGAGATGCACTATCACCTTTACTTTTTAACTTTCCTCTAGAGTATGCCATTAGGAAAGGCCAGGATAACAGAGAGGTTTTGGAATTGAACGGGTTACATCAGCTGCTTGTCTATGCGGATGACGTGAATATGTTAGGAGAAACCCACAAACGATTAGGGAAAACACGGAAATAATAATAATAATAATAATAATAATAATAATAATAATAATACACTCCTCCGCAGATATATTAGAATGCGTTAGAGTCGAAAGAAAGCACAAAAGAGTAGCTATACTACGACGTGGTCTGTTGTGACGAGAATCCAAGTCACAAAACGTTCACGTTCTTCTCTCGAAGTAAATATTATATACCGCCTAGTAGATGGCGCAAATACCAAAGATATTGCACGTATTTATTCACACTGTAAATGGGTATATACCTGGTGGCTGTGGTAACAAATTACACTGAATAATGACAATAATAATAAACACAACTAATAAAAAACAATAATTAGTAATAATGATAAATAATAATAATAATAATAATAATAATAATAATAATAATAATAATAATAATAGCAATAATAGCAATAATAACAAGGAACATCCTAAATTAAATGAAGTATGATCAATTAAAATAACATTTAAAATAAATCTAATTTTTATTTTAACCTTAAGTTCGAACTAAGACCCACGAGTGTGACAGATTCATACCTGCACAAGTACCTTTCGGCACTACACTTATTTCGCTGTCAACTCACTCACTGCACTGATTCTATCCTGATTTCACCAACACTTCTAACCATTTCACTGTTGAAATACTTTGCACAGCCACTTCACTGACACTACACACTTCACTGACACAACACACTTCCTCACTGATAGAACACTTCAAATAACAAGATATCAATTACACTCTTTAAATAGTGTGTATAATATACTACCGTCTATTAGTAAAGTCCTTAAGCCTATTTTTAAATACATTTTTAGTTATTGGTAAAGCCTTTAGTAAGTCTGCAGGTAAAGCATTCCAGTGCCTGATAGAACGATTGAGAAAAGAAAACTTTCCAGTGTCCGTCCTCTGCCTTCTTTCCCTCAATTTATGTGAGTGGTCGTTCCTTGAAGAGTAATTTGGCGGCTGCAATCTATCTTCTATTTCTCTCCAGGCAGGCTCACCTCTGTATCTTTTGAACATTGAACATAATCGAATTCGTGTACTCCCGTCCTTGAGTGTGTCCCATTTTAATGGTGAGTTATTACGACAAACTTGGGAGCCCGTTTTTTAATATTTTCCAGTGTCTTAATATGTTCTAATCTGTAAGGATTCCATTATATTGGTGGATTTGTTTATTCATTCATTTACTTATATATATATGTATATATATATATATATATATATATATATATATATATATATATATATATATACTCGCGTACCTATGGCTTTTAAGGAACCCGGAGGTTCATTGCCGCCCTCACATAAGCCCGCTATAGGTCCCTATCCTGAGCAAGATCAATCCAGTCTCTATCATCATATCCCATCTCCCTTAAATCCACTTTAATGTTTTCCTCCCATCTACGTCTCGACCTCCACAAAGGTCTTTATCCCTTCGGCCTCTCAAATAACACTGTATATGTATTTCTGAATTCGACCATACGTGCTACATGCCCTGCTCATCTCAAACGTCTGGATTTTGTGTTCCTAATAATGTTACGTGAACGTTACTTCTTGTTTTCAGATTGCCCCACAGGCGGCCCTCCGAAGCTGCTGGCTCTCTCGACCGGTCTCCGTGGATTGTATTCATGTGATGATGAATAGCTTCTACAACTGAACCTGACTCAGACCTTTTCGGGGGAGGAAATCCTCCTCGAATCGTAAAGGGAGCCTTGGGGGGGCGGTTACCGCAGTAGGAGTGGTACAAATAATTTATTTTATTATTTTATAATATAATTTATATATAAAATATAAAAAAAATATTATTGCAACTAGTTTGTCACTGAGAAATAAGGAAAACTTGTTGTCAATTTATTTGAAGGAAAGCGTTACTGGATTACGCAATAAGGTAGGTGATGTTTGGATCCTGTGTCTCAACTCTATACTCAATTATTATCTTAGCGTGTGCTCGATTACACTAACCTCTAGCGCTTGAAATTGCAACTAAACGCCGGCGCAGAGAGAACCAAAACACAGGGAAATTCACTTAGTGTCCATTCTTTGTGATCCCTATTCGCTGATATAAACTTCGTAATAAGTTTACAAGCTTTTGGTAACGAATATAGAGACAAATGAAGTTCGATCTATTGGCATTATGTCAGAGAATCTGTTGGCAATTCTGGGATCATGACCTCCATGATATTGTTTATTTTAATGTTTGTCTTATTCTGGAAAGCTATTAGTTCTCAAAACTCACGACACATGGAATTTGGAAAATAGGAAAATTGTGTAGTAAAATTGACATATAATTGAAAATTACTATTTTTGCGCAAATCTTTGGCTTCCAAGCTTCAAAATGAGGAGTCATTCATTAAAATCCGTTTAGCAGTTTTCCCGTAATTTCCATTACAAATTCAAATTAAAGACAGTGAGTTCTGATAATCGAACTGTTATGGTGAAAATATATAACATAAAGTATGATAATCTGGTTTAGTTTGAAAGTGAGTAGGTATCTTTTGAGCTAATACTCGGTTAAAAAAAGTTGCAAAAATTGGCGAGGAAAATAATGAGACTCAAAAGGCAGCCTATTAAGTCTTTCTCGAATGAGAGTAGCTAGAAACTAAATGTTTCATCTTGAGACAAACGGAAGGGTATCAAGAGAAATCTAATTACAAATCCCTTAGTACTAAGTCTAATAATAATTCTATTACTTCTAGTCTCCTTCAAATGCGATGTTAAACTCTGGGAATGGGAGAGCAATGGAAATTGTAGTGTTTCGCAACAAACTTTATCAGAGTTGTCAAATCCGATTAACGCGGAATAATTAAATTAACAATATGTTCGGTCAAAGAGGTGGAATAGCAGTGCCTGTATCCCAGCGTTTATAACGTACATCGTTATCCACTGAGGGGTAGTTACGAAATTATTCCTAATGCGAAATATTTAGTGACGATACAAACCGGCTGTCAGATATGAAAGAAAGAATGCATAAATATGAAAAATTTCGAAATAATAACTTGCAAAATTCACTTAAAAATGAAACAAAGAATCAGTAAATGAAGAAATGAATGAAAATAAATTCAATGTTTCAAAATTAAAGACCAGTACATAATGTTAGCATTTGCTATTTGATTGCCCACTATATGGATATTCAGGGACATCATTTTATTTTTACTTCAATTTTTATTGTACCTGAGTTTTGGAATGTACTTCGCTCCCACCCCTTCTACAAGTAAACTTCCAACCGTTCACGACACAGAGCCGAGGGCGCGTAAGCAGTACTGAGTTACTGAGTATAGTATGTTTCAGAAATATGTTCGCGTTTTCCAGTAACGAAAGAGCTTTCAATATTGAATCATATTTTCGTACGGGTACTGTCGTCCGTTTCCTTATGTCGCATCCCGGTTTCCCCCACCTGCTTCTGTTCGCCCGTTTGTAAAGTCTAGTAGCTGCGCTATCTTAGCTCTTTTCTGAAAACATTAATTTCTGTTAGGAATTGGACGTCTACGTAATATTATTCAAGTGTTTAAAATAACTTAAATAAAAGTGCCTCCTTAAGTAATTAACTGTCACGTGATTTCCCCCCCCTTTCTACAACCCTGCGACAAAACCACTTGAACGGACAGTAGATAGCATTTCTGAGTGATTTTATCTTTTCGGATCGGGCAGAAGTGAAGATTGAATTTACAGTACGTAAAGTACTCTTTTATAGAGTAGGTACAGAATTATTTCAACATGAGTTACTCGTACGAAGGACGAAACTGGTAATTGGAATTAGGTACAATAGTCTATAGTGCGATAATATGCACAAAAGAACTGAAGCCTGTATCGAAATGAACGGCCACCATTTTCTAAAATGTGTTTAAATATCGATATTATAATTATTTTTGAATTTAACTTCATTCTCTATAAAGTACGCTAATGTGCTGTAACAGTACAATATACACTGCATAATTAATACTTCTGAATGGATAGCTCAATTCGTGTGTAAAACACTAAGTGTTAATACAGTACTGTATTTTGATTAAACAAAAACCTAATGAAAATTATCAAACCCAAAATTGCGATATTTCCTAGTTTACATAAATGGATGAACCACTTTCCTTCCCTCCTATACTTAGTAAAGTGATTTGTATTTTACGCCAGTATCATCGAACTCCAGTCGTGGAATGCGTAGCAAACGGTGTTTCCTGTTTCAATCGTTAATAGAAAGGTATAGCCAGGTTAATATTAAAAATATTAGTAAAAATAAAATGATGTCCCGGTAGAAGATACAGCATTGACATGCACTTAAGCAAAATTTAATATGAGCTATAATAAACCACCGTGCAACGTTTTTAGTAGAAACTGTTGTCGAAAAGCATTTATTAATTTTATTCATTACATCAATAGAAAATTGTAAGTATCAATATTGTTTTTGTATTGTCAGTATTATTTAAAAATTTTAACCCTAAAGTAATATAAAATGTCCCCCTGTCATATGCTATAAATGGGTGCTTGTAAATTTAAATTATTTGTATCTGAAATATTCGTTTGTGTGATTATGTGTGTATATTCTATATTGATCTAGTATGTTTAACGCATAAATTCGCAAAGTATCCTATAGGATACAACAGGTTAATAGGCTAATGCTATAATTTCAATAGAACAATAGAAAAAAAATTGGTAGGAAAATTAAAATTTCACAATATTACACAATATTACACAACATATAAAATGCGGACATTGCGATAGTGGTTTTCTTTACAGTCCGACACGGTTTAATGATCTAGTGTGAGAAATGAAGTTTTGCCAATTTAAGGGTTAATAATATATTTTGTTGACTGATGAATAGTTTGACGTTATTTATGTGAACTTATTACTGTCATTTAAAGTGTTGCGACTTTTTTTATGCACGTTATGATAATTTGTATAAACAAAAGCCGCCTTAAATAAGGGTTCGATAGATCGGCCTACTAATCAATTCATAAATAATAATAAGTAAACGAAACAATTTTGTGACACTTGGAAAGAAAAAGAAAAAACATTAAGATAAGAAAACGTAGGAAATAATTTACAATAAAAATTTTGTTGGGTACAAATGATTACTAATTATAGCTAAGGATGATTTTAACACGTGAGATCCTATGGCATCAATCGTTGCATCAGAAATTTTATATTGTTTAAGTTGATTTAAAGTTTCACGTGGGATCGTGCCACGGGCACCGAACATGAGCCCAAAAACTGTCCAATGTGTGATGTGGTATTGTGCTCCTAGATGCTGACAACAAGGCTCATATATGACTTATTTTTCACGACACACCTCTTGTGGCTGTTGCTCATGCATCTCAAAAAGGATTGTGGGATCAAGAATGACACCCTTATCCTTCTGCCGATCAATTATGATGATATCAGCACGTCTAGTAGAGAAATCAGAAGAGACGCAACCAACCTCCTCATAAACCTCATAGGAAGCATTCTGACGGATTGAAGCTGCGATGAGAGAACGAACCGTATTATGTCTGTTGATTCGGAGCAATTCTCCATGATGGTAGAAACCCAAGACATGAGGAAGAGTTTCTTGCTCGTCGCATCCTATGTAACGGTAATTATTCTTTTTCACACGAAGTGATATTTGCATAATGATTTATTGAATGACTTTTGCAAATTAGTGAATTTTTCGTCTTGTTTCCTGAACTGTTATGTGTTGCTATAGACATTTTATGAACAACTTCCAGTTTTTATTGATTTTGCATACCGTGATATAAAAGTTTTATAGTTCTGTGCTGTGTCTGATATAAGTTTTGGAATATACTGTCGGTGAGACTATTGCGATATATGAAACTTTACAAATACCATATATTATTATTAATATACTAGCCGTACCCGTGCGCTCCGCTGCACCCGTTAGAAATAAATATAAAGTAATTACATAATTAAAATAGGACATTTGATCCAAGGAATAGTCGTGTTTGATAGAAGGATAAATCGTTTAATATGTTACTTAATTTAAATTATATTTAAATAATTAAAATGGAATCATTTTGGTCCACAGAGCACTCATTTGGTGCAATGACAATTTCTTTAACATGTTTCTTAAATTTTATTACATGCATCCATAGTTCAATGAACATTGACATCATTTAGATTTAATGTGTATACTTTATTTTACTTGTTATATGTTTCCATTGAATTATGATAATAACTTAATTTTAACTCTTGTTTTCTACGTATTCAGTAAATGGCGCTTGGCCCACTATGGTTCTCAACCCTTCAAATAACTTAAATAACTTAAATAACTTATATTATATTATATTATATTATATTATATTATATTATATTATATTATATTATATTATATAAAAAGTGTGTTGATAACGGATGTACCCCGATAAGTAACTTTTCAATTTGTTATGGCGGCTCTTGAATCTCAGGAGGAACAAATTTTATTTTACATCAGGGCAACATAATCTGCTTGGCTCATTACCCAATTTTTTGCATTGCATTTAATGCATATGTATTTTATGTATTTTAGCTCGATTCAATTGAGCATAGTTAAAATTTGTATTATAAAATAATGAAATGCTAAGCTAAAGTATTATTACTGCATATTAAATCAATACACTCTCGTTGGTCGTTAATTCCCTGAGATAAATAATATTTTAAGAAATACAGGAAACGAATACACAGAATAGCCTGTCAAGTTTTCTGTGCATAAGAAGCTATTTTAATCTTACCTGTCCTCAATTCACTCAGAAGTTACTGTAATAACATTATAGCATTATGTCCATCTAGAGAAACTACACTTTCCAATGGTGAAATAGTAATTAATTATACAAATCGGTTAATTTAGCTTCCGATATTGCTTCATATGAACACAGAAACATTTTCTGTAGGCTATCTTTCATAGCTTTCGATTGTTGTTGACCAAGGCCTCTTATAGACGAAGTCATTTGTTTATTTCATTACACGGCCTTAGATGGCAGTTATTTTAATTTTATAACTCATTTATCTCATTAAATATCAGTCCTATCAAAATTTTTCAAAGAATAAAACTTATCGGCAATGATTTTTAAAGAAATTTATGTTATGTAACATTTTTCATAAAAATAAATAATAAGCGAGATATTTCGATTTATTTAATTCAGGCTCCCTCATAACCCCCCTTTTAAATAATGTATTTTGAAATTCCATATAGCCTATAATCTAAGTTACAACGAACTAAATTTATATTCCAATTTTCATCGAAATCGGTTCAGCCATTATCGCGTGAAAAGGTAAGAAACATACTGACAGACAGACAGACAGGCATACAAATAAAAATGTCAAAAAAGCGATTTTCGGTTTCAGAGTGGTTAATTATATATGTTAGGACCAATTATTTTTGGAAAATCTAAAATTACCAGAAACATTTCGGCTACAGATTTATTATTAGTATAGACTAATTTATAGACCCTTCCTACTAAATGGAGGGTGAAACAAGAGAAGAATGTACCGACATAAATAACATTTCTTTAGATACTTGTAACCCAACGCAGGGTCCTAATCAAAATCAGTGTGATCATTGTTGAAAATGTTTCTTAAATTCAAGAGGAATAGCCATACATATTAGTAAATCTCACCCAGATATTCATCGAGAATGTCTCATTCGTAAACAGCCCCAATAATCAACCATCGTGTGCAAGAACAATTCCAATAATTTAACTATTAATTCTGAAAACCATTCTACTGCTAATACAAGTCCTTTATCCTTCTACAAACAAAATCTTTCTACTTGGAAGGATATATTTAGCGCAGAGTTATCCGACAATGAGTTTGATGATGTGACACAGAAATTCTTGATATTCTTATCCAAAGCAATTAATTCTCTGCCCGGACCCAAACATCCAACCAGGAAATATTACGAAGCAAGAAAACTAAAGAAAAATTTAAATAACCAAAGGACTTACAGCAGATCCACTAACCCAGAAAGAACCACAAAACGAGACCGACAAAAAAGAAAATGCCAGATTTCTCTATGAGAAAACACAATTCGACTACTTCAATCAACGGCGGAAAGCAATAAGAACAGTACTGAGTCAAAATAAACCAACGTGCAAATTAGATGTCAGCGAGGTGCAACGACTTTACAGTTCAAATTTTTCTCAACCAAATAACAATATTCGATCAGAATATCCATCCCATTACACCAAAGCAGAAATACTCGAATTAGATGAAACATTCCAGAAATCTATTACCAAGTCAGAAGTTACGCTTTCAATATCTCGAATCGCGGTGGACACCGCTCCTGGCCCAGACCACGTCCTGATGAGAGTTCTGAAGGATGATACTGCTGCAGAAATCATCTCCTCCATAGCTACAAGAATGCCCCAGACTGGTCACGTACCTCCATGCTTCCAGACCGCAAGAAGTGTTCTCATTTATAAATCTGGTGACGAAAATGACTTTAAAAACTGGAGACCAATTACTATTTCTTCCGTGTTACGTACGGTAATTGAACGCGTCCTCGATAAACGCCTTCGAGAATATGTAAAATTCAATCCTCATGAGAGGGGATTTACAAATTCTCCAGGAACAATAATTAATACATCCCATCTCAAGTCCATTTTAATGTCCGCAAAATCTAAAAAAATGTAATGCAACTGTCGTTTTCCTTGACATTAGTAAGGCATTCGATAATATCGGGCACTTGCACCTATCAAACACATTAGATAGCTTGCTTATTCCAAGCTTGTTGAAAACGTTAATTTTGAATCTTCAACTAAATAATTCCACTAGAGTAGAAATCAATCATAAAAAACTAACCCCATAGATTTACGAAAAGGAGTTATGCAAGGATCGCTCCTTTCACCCGCATTACACAATCTATGTACTGATCACATCCTAAATGAATTGTCAGAAGACTCGATCGCTGCCGAATACGGTTTCAATCTTGTTTCAGGTTTAAAACACATTACTGTACTTGGTTTTGCAGATGATACTGTTATCATAGCTAAAAACAAAAACTCCGCTTTAGAACTCACAAGGATGGCTATTGATCGTTTCAAAGCTATTGGTTTAGATATAAATGTCAATAAATCTGTAGCTATTAATATTTCTCGCGGTAAATTGCATCCAAATCAACTAAACATTTCTGATGACACTACTGTTACATGCTTAACTGCAAATGAGCATGTACGCTACTTAGGTGTTAATTTTTCTGACGTCTGTATATTCGATTCCCAAACCGTTTTAAACGACCTGAAAACTAGATTAGATTTGCTCATTTCGTCGCCTTTATTACATCCTGATCAAAAGTTTTGTATATTAAATTCCTCAATTTGCCCATCATTAATCCACACATTTCAGACAATGCCCTTGAAAACAATACCCAACACATTTTTAGATAACGCTGATAAAATTATTAAAAGCATTCTTAAAGAAATTTTGCACCTACCAGCTGACACACCCGATTCTATGGTATATACACATCGTAAATATAAAGGTCTTGGTCTTTTTAAGGTACGCTAGGAATCCACTATACAACATATTAACGGCTTACGGGTATTACACAAAACTAATGATCCTTACATTACTTCCGCTAGGGACCTTATTGAGGAGAGTAAAACATGTTTAAAAAGCCTTAAATTAACTCCTGTTAATTCTTTTTTAAATAATCGTGAAAATTTTGTGGACTCTAGAAAAGTTAGAGACGCTTTAAGAGAATAAAAATTTGAAAATTGGTGTACATTGCAACAAAAGGGTAAAGGAGTGTTTCTTAACAAAGAGTTCCCCCCCAGCAAACAGCTGGATAAGATATCACAAAGGTCTAACCCTCTCGGAATGGATAGACGCCCTTAAAATGGTAGGCTATGTCGCTCCGATCCGAGCTGTACCGGGTAGAAGTCGGGATGGTACCCGCTGTAGGCGCTGTCTCAGCGAGATTGAAACTCTTCCCCATATCCTTGGCTTCTGCCCCTGTAGTGAGGTCCTTCGCAACATCCGTCATCATGCTGTCCGTTCTATGCTGGCCGAGGCACTGAAGGAAGTAGGGTTTACAGTCCATCAAGAGGTCCAGAGACTAGCCACACAAGGAAGTGTTCGGCGAATTGATATCATTGCCATTAAGAACAACTCGGCATACATTCTCGATCCCACCATCAGATTTGAAACAAATGCAGATCAACCGCAAGAGGTGGACAGTGGAAAGAAACGGATCTATGAACCAACAATCCCATTCTATAAAGATAAATATAGCCTGTCCCACATTCATGTAATAGGTCTGATGGAGGGAGCACGAGGTACCATACCCTCCTTCTTTGCCAACAAATGTAAAAACCTGGGGCTAACACACAGCACTGTGAAGGATATAGCCATTAGTGCCCTCAAAGGATCGGTTCAGATATTGAGAAATCATTTGTATGGGAGTGATAATGGAAATTTCAAGTTATCTTAACTGATGGCTGTTGATTGGTTTAGATATCAATGCCAATACGTAAATCCGTACTATTACTTTTGTCGCGGTATATGTCATTCATATGATTCTAACCTATCTGATGATATTCCCCCCCCCCCTTTCTTAACTGTAAATGAGCACAAACGCTACTCAGGTGTAAATTTTTCTGACATTTTGTATATTCGATTCTCTCATCGTTTCAAATGCATATCATTTTACCTTTCCAAATTATATGTAATATGCTTTGTCAAATCTGGCAACCTTTTCATAAGGGAAGCTAACTTTCTTCTTCTTCTTCTTCTTCTTCTTCCACGTCAAATTTTACGTTACTGTTATTCTACGTTATTGTAATTATTGGACTTCGTGGAATTGCCACGAGAATCGCAAGGTTTACTGCGCATGAGGTATAGACTGTATGAGAAGGGAGTATGCAAAGGATGGAATATACCTCTGATGTAAACATTGAGCAGTATACTGCGGTTCCAATAAAACCTGTATCCTGCATTCAAGAAACATAATGAATGATCATTGAAGTAGGAAATATCTAAACATGTAAATATACAATTATTTTATAGTGAGATATATTAACTTTTAAAATTTAATGTAAGGTACTCACACAATCCTTGAATATGTGCATTGTAGTGAAGAGCGACTGCAAAGTAACCTCCTCCGATGGTCACTTCAAAAGTTTGTATATTGGGAAAATGTACGTTCAACATCACACGATGTAATAGGTGCATTTCTTAAGAACGGGAAGTCACTACTTTTTAGTACACTAACTTCAGATGTCTTGTCGTGACCTGATAGTACATTATTTATAATACGAAGTTGTGAATAGGCAGAATTTTTAGCAATATTGTTTCTCAACTTACATTTCACTTTTTCCGAAATTAGTGAATTGTTATTTTGGATAACGGTTTGTGAGATACTTTATACACAATATTCAGGGCTTCTGAGAGTTGTAGTTTACACGATTCTAACAGAATGATGCTTTTGGACACGATTTTAAAATTAGAATCAATGAGCAGAATATCTTCCAATAGCTGTTCAGAAAGCAATGATTTTACAGCTGCAACAGCGGAACTGTCTGTGCTATCCAATGCATCAATTACCTCCATTATTTTGCTGTAATTTTCTGCATAATAATTAACAGCATCCAACCACGTTCCCCAACGGGTCAAGACTGGCTCCGGGAGTAAGGGTATTCCATGGGCAATTGTTTGGAACAGCAACACTGTCATTGCAATATGTTTGACTGAATATATGTCTGCACTGAACAAATGTTAATATTTGACTGTTCCAACCACAGTAATGCAAAAACAAGTGCTTACATAGGTATACATTAGCTGTAGCTGCTCTATCTATTTGGACCGGTCACAACTCTTAACATGAACTGCTGCTACTACGAGACCGGGAGGTCGCCCACCTCCTCTATACTACCGTACATCGGCAACCTGATTGCATGCTGCGTGTGGCAATTCAACGAAGTCTAGTGATTATGGATGGTATTGTTAATGTCTTTATGTAATTACTCGCTTTATTTTATGATTGAAGTGTTTGTTTGTAGCTTTTGTAACTATCGTAAAATTAAGTTTGTATTTATCTTATTCACAACATCGACAAAAGAAAAATGTAAAAAATATGTATTTATATTATATTATCTATACTTGGATGAAAACTTTAACCCTACTATACTTATGTAAAATAGGGTTTGTATGTGAAAAAAAAAATTAATTAGAATGTGTCAGGATTAAATTACTTTATAAAGGACAAATTTGAATAATAGAGATAGGGCTATCGGGATATCAAGAGGTGGACTTGAGACCTGATGAGTGAAAATTATGTCTGTAAGAAGACTGTAGCAAAGTACAATGAATTTTCCTTTAAATATAGTACCGGTATCTACAGAAAGCCTGCAAATCCTAATTCCACGCCCTCGTCTTCGTGATTCATACACAATGAAGGAATCTACAGGAAACGGAAGAGAGTGAAGGAGAGCAAGTGGTACATTAAAACTAATCCTCTTTGGTTAAAGACGGGTTGTACTTCACGGTGGTAACTTAACGGAGTACAAATAAATATGCAATCTCCAGAAAAAAAATAACTGGGCTAATATTTCATTTGAAATTCTGCATTTTGTGGTAACAGGGAAAACGAAAAATAGTTTTCCGAAAGAAATTATTATTATTATTATTATTATTATTATTACTATTATTATTATTATTATTATTATTATTACTGCTGTTGTTACTTCGGGATATCAACACAGCTTCCAAAATTGAAACCATATATCTCAAGAAGATTGGTAGAGAGAGACCATAAAATGTTGTGTAGTTGCCATTTTTTAGGTTCGAACTACTGATCAATCAATTACACCGTGCACTGGATTTTAGAGAAAATTATGATAATATAAAAACTGTATCTATAATAATACTCAATGAATGAATGAATGAATGAATCAATCAATCAATCAATCTACCTACCTACCTACCTACGTACCTATCTATCTATCTATCCATCTACCCATCTATCCATCCATCCATCCATCCAACCATCGATCCATCCATCCATCTATCTACCTACCTACCTACCCATCCATCCATCCATCCATCTACAAATGACTTTTAAGGAACCCGCAGGTTCATTGCCGCCCTCATATAAGTCTGCCATCAGTGCATAATTTGTGCAAGATTAATCCAATCTCTACTATCACATCCCAGCTCCCTAAAATCCATTTTAATATTATTCTCCCATCTACGTCTAGGCTTCCCCGAAGGTCTTTTTCCCGCAGGCCTCCCAACTAACACTCTATATGCATTTCTGTATTCGCCCATACGTGCTACATGCCCTGCCCATCTCAAACGGCTGCATTTAATGTTCCTAATTATGCGTGCAGTTGTGTAACTTTCTCCATTCTCCTATGACTTCATCCCTCTTAGCCCCAAATATTTTCCTAAGAACCTTATTCTAAAACACCTTTAATGTCTGTTTCTCTCTCAAAGTGAGAATCCAATGTTCACAACCATATAGAAAAACAGGTAATATAACTGTTTTTTATAATTTCTAACTTTCAGATTTTTTGGCAGCAGACTAGCTGACACAGGAATTTCCCATATTTATTCTGCGTCTAATTTCCTTCCAAGTGTCATTTATATTTGTTACTGTTGCTCCAAGATATTTGAATTTTTCAACCTCTTCGAAGGATAAATGATCAATTTTTATATTTCAATTTCATACAATATTCTGATCACGAGACATAATCATATACTTCGTCTTTTCGGGATTTACTTCCAAGCCTATCGCCTTACTTGCTTCAAGTAAAATTTCCGTGTTTTCCTTAATCGTTTGTGGATTTTCTCCTAACATATTCATCAATCAATAACAGACAATTTAATTCCTTAATTACTTAATTAACGCTTAAGTACTAGTATGAATTATAGGCGCATGGATGTTACCCTTGATCATATGACCCGTTCAGAGGAGTAGTGGTGTAAGTCAAAATTGGGTAATGAGTTTTAAAGTAAAAATTCTATAAAATAGAGCAATTAATATGTTCTTCTTGCTATCCACTGACTACTAATAGTTTAAATAAATTGAATATTAATTGTTACTTTGCGCCGTATTTTACAGAATGTTTAATTTAACCCACATTACCCATTTTTGACTTACACCACTTCTGCTCTTAACGGCTCATATATACCCAGATTTCTCGGCCTTATAGGCTTTGGTGGTAACAACTTTTGTCAGGTTTACTACGCTGCCATCTAGTTGTTACATAAGGAGTCACGTCATAATTTCCATTTGAATTGCATTAACGACTGTACTGTCATCTCGTGTTCGTTTACGGATAACGGGTGGCGATCCTGGCGGTTGTTCTGTTCAAAGTGATGCCGATTTTAACATAGGGGTGAGCAATCTTCTACATATATGGTCTAGGATATTACCATGCGTGAACTTTTATCGCAAGAGAAAGTTACTTAATTATTAGATTTTGTGGATGATTTAGCAGATAATAAGTAATAAGTAACATATAAATGGAAATTTTTGTTTTTTTTTTTATTAATATGTAAAATGATCTAGCTCTCTAATGCAATTTTTTATTTTTTATTTTTTTTTTTCATTTTTCACTAGAGTATATGGCAGAGAACTAAAGTATAGTTATTGCATTGTTAATGTGTATAAATAGATAATGAAATTAACCTACAAAAATACTCTTTCTGGATTTTATTCATTTCACAGTCGCAAATATACAGCACATCAAATCCTTAATTATTAATATAGTCTCCTTGCAAAATGATGGAAGTTTTTTTTATTGGGTTATTTTACGACGCTGTATCAACATCTAGGTTATTTGGTGTCTGAATGAAATGAAGGTGATAATGCCGGTGAAATGACTCCGGGGTCCAGCACCGAAAGTTACCCAGCATTTGCTCCTATTGGGTTAAGGGAAAATCCCGGATAAAACCTCAACCAGGTAACTTGTCCCGACAGGGATTCGAACCCGGGCCACCTGGTTTCGCGGCCAGACGCGCTAACCGTTACTCCACAGGTGTGGACATGATGGTTTTAATATTTGAAATTGTAATGAGTTAACTGCAGCTATGATAGAAGCAACATCACATTTTTTTTTTTTTTTGATTATAGACTGATCTTAATCCTTTTTCACTTTTAAGTGTAAAATGAATCAATAATTACGTATCTCAAAATTGAAATATGACCGTAAAACTGACTTGGGATAACATTTTGATTCCTTATGTATTATTATCAAAATGTGTCTCTGATAAAGTTTGTTATCATCATCACAATCATCATGGTATGGGTATAAGGAGAAGGACGCTTCTCTTACAGCCTCTCCTGTTCTGTAGTTAATCTCACCACCTGGTGATATACCCTGTTATTACTAACTACAACACTCTGATAACAGAGTCACGGTGGTATAAATGTTGTCTGTAATAAAAGAAATGCCATTTTAAAGTCTATACAGGAGGCTTTGGGCTGTCATCGTCGTACAGGATTGTTTAGCGTTAAGCTAGAAACCTTTCATGGAAAACGTAAAACTTCCTTCAAGCCACAAAGAAATAGACGAGACGATCACATACTAAAGAAATACAGAAAAAAAAGCAGTAAAATTATGAAAGAAGACAAGATTTCACTGTACCAACGTGAACTGTAGAGGAATTGCCTATAAAGAAGAAGAATTACATTGTAAATTAAATATTGTTAACATAAACCTTGCATGAAGGATGGGTGGAGCGGAAAATAATTTTGTCCTGCACCGGGACTCGAACCCGGGTTTTCAGCTATACGTGCTGACGCGTTATCCAATAAGCCACACCGGATTCCAATTTCGATGCCGCATTGAGTCATCTCAGTTTAAGTTCCACCTCTTACTTTTCCTTTAGTGGCCAACCCTCATGTACTGTGTCACAGATGTGTGACAGTGGCACAATGTCTAACACATTTAATGTGCAGAGGTGCACTCATTACGAGTGACTAAGTGGCCGGGATCTGTGACACAGTGCATGAGGGTTGGCCACTAAAGGGAATCTAAAAGGTGGAACTTAAACTGAAAGGATTCAATCCGGCATCGGAACTGGAATCCAGTGTTACTTAGTGCAGTGTTTCTCAAACTTCTTTGAAGTGGGGACCACTTTCTAAAGTCAGAACAGTCCGCGAACCACCTTACTCTTGTTCCCTTCTAAAGCAAATTTATAATTTTCGTAGCATATTTTAATACCAGTATACTTATATTTTAAAATTGAAGTAAGATTCGGTACTTTGGTCCTCTGTTATGAATTCGGTTGGTCCCTGGCTGAGTTACAGGCGCGGCGCCAGATGTGCAGGGAAAATATGTCGAGAAACACAACGTATATAGTGCTTTAAATCCCTCTTTTGTTGCTGAGATTAGAGTGGGATGTCGATAGACGGGTAGGGTAATACATTTCATAAAATGTCAGTACTGGGAGAAAAAGTGAAATTCGATTGCCATGTGTCATTTCCAAACTCTGAAATTTTAAGCTATAGTGTGATACGCAATTCGTTCGAATTTGATTTTTTCTTCTTTTTTGAAGGACCACAAGGGCAGACCTCTAGGATCACAGGTGGTCCGCGGACCATAGTATGAGAAACGCTGACTTAGTGAATAAAACGTCAGAACGTAGAGCTGAAAACCTGGATTCGAATCCCGGTGCCGGAGAGAATTTTTCTCTGCTCCACCCATCCTTCATCATATGGTAATGCAGAATTCCTACACGGAAATATCATACGTAGTTATCACAACAGTATAAATCTTGTAGCTATTACAGAAGCAAAAGAGAAATTGAAAGGATCTCTTGAATCTGACATTATGTGTTGCAGCCGTCACGTAGGCATATATTTTCTAATTACACTAGCAGGTAATGTTTGAAAAAGTAAAATTTATGATCAAAATATATTATGGAGCATTTCGCGGTACTCCGCCCATCCATTAATTATCTGTGATCAGCATATCAGAAGCACAAAATAAAACATTTTTCTGCTCTGAGAGCAAAATACACCCATCGACAAGTGTCTAAACAAGCTCTTGAATTGAAAAATAAATAAGTGCCAAAGAAAGTGATAAAAACTAAAGAATTATTTCAACGAAAAGTGTGACATCCAAAAGTAATGGGGATATGATTATTACAAAGAAAATATCTATATGTTTCTTCAGTTGTGGATTTTCGAGGAGAGACACCCTGACGCTCTTTAGATTAAATAACAAATTTCCTACATAAGGGTCCAGGGTTTAATTTCCGACACATGTAGGACTATATGCAATGCTGGACAATCTTCCCTGAAATCCCATGAAAACTTTGAAAGAGTTATAGATTCGTTCCAACACCAGTCAGGAACCGTCCGTAACTATCGTGAGCATGCGCAGTACAGAAAAAGCGTTCCAAGACACTCCAAACCAGTTCTGACCCGGAAAAATGTACTTCAGTAGTACGTTCCAACAAATTTTTGACACGGGTCCGGAACAGCCAGAAGTTGTCAGCGGATTGAGGCATGTACTGATGAGTGCGACTCTCGCGCATGCGCATAGGCTCAGCGACATCTGGATACTGAAGAAAGACATGATCGACTGTTCACGACATGAGATTAAGATGGGAAGTGACAGTGCAGAAGAATAATAAAACTTGAGATTTAATTTAAATTTTCGCCAAAAACAAAGAGAATGAAAATTATTTGGGTATTGAAATAGTTAATTACAATTTCAACGTGAAAATTTGAATAAAAGTATAATAATTAAAGTACATAAATTAATAATAAAAAAAATATTTTTAGATGAGAGTCCTCCAGTACACGACATTGAATCAGGGGAATTCTTGCTTTCCATATGTGTTGTTATCTTTTTGTAGAAAATTATCGAAATTCTCTTCTCTGGAATTTGAATTAACTGCGACACGATAATAATTAAGCAGCCCGTTCTTGGCTAAGATGATCACAGTTATAGCATCTCTGAACTTAATAATAATAATAATAATAATAATAATAATTATTATTATTATTATTATTATTATTTATTTATTTAATCTGGCAGAGCTAAGGCCAGTAGGCCTTCTCTTCCGCCCAGCCAGACTCTAATTCTAATTAAATACATTTGCTTACATAATTATTACATTAATATCTAGATCATAAAACAACATTAAAGAAATAATGAAAATTGGATAACTAATGTTAGTGTGACAATAATAAACATTGGTAAGAAATAGTTATAATAATAATAACAATAATAATAGTAATAATAATAATAGTAATAATAATAATGAGATAATTTAGATATTTATATGTGATATATATAACAATTGAACATTGAGAAACTTGAAACAGCTATTATTGTTAACAAGAATTGTTAGAAAAATATTTCGTTAGTCTATTCTTAAATTGGTTTGATGTCTGACAGTCCCTGACATTACTCGGTAGGGAATTCCAAAGCCGAGGAACAGCCACAGTGAAAGAAGATGAATATGAGGATGTTCGGTGGGAGGGAATGGATAATATTGGGGAGTGTTGTGATCGTGTGTCTAGGTTATGATGGGTGGATAAATTTTGAAAACGAGACGCAAGATAGACAGGAGTGGAGAAATGCAATATGTGAAAAAGAAGGGAAAGACAGTGGATTTTCCTATGATCTTCTAGACGGAGCCAGGACAAGGATTTAGTACACGATGATCCGAAAAAGAGTTCCAACATCATCCATTTCTGTTTCAGTCCAGTAGCAGATACCCAACCAGCGCATGCCCATAAGATGATCCTTGGTTCGTACATGAACTGATACATGAACCGCTTGTTGAAACGAACCTAATAAAACGTCTTCAAGAACCGATAACGATGAGCAGATATGAATATATTTTACAGGTTTCTTAAAACCTAAATATAAACATTTTTTCCGGAGAAGAATGTTAATTCGTATATACACTATCTTTCATGAGTCCGTGAAACATTTTACAATTTCACAACATATAAGCTATGCAAGAGAGAACATATTTTGTTATACTGAAATAGAGGCAAACCCATCAAGATTGTTTTTACATATTTCACACAGGCTCAATCTTTTCACCTCTGCTGATACGACAGACATCTATACAATTATACAATACAATTATGGTATCTGATGATGTCGCATGTAGTAACGAAAACGTTAATACCCACGAATAAATATGTAATATAATGGTTTTATACCTTATATATGAAATGTTAAGTTAATGACGGAACAACATTAAGTTATTCATTGTACGAGTATATCAAGGACTTATCTGAAAAACTCCTTCAAAATTAATTGTAAAATTACATCTATTTTGTTTAATGCTATTTGGTGGCCCATTATTATGGCTTGCAATTCGTCTGAATTTAGTCTGAGTCCAAGGTTTTGTGCCCATTTACCTTCATTAATTCTGGTCACAGTGTCATTGATTGTTGAAGTTTAGGAATAAATGTAAAGTTGTACGTCATCACGCATAAGTTTGATGATATTTAGTAGTACATTATGCAACGAGCCTATAATGATAGTAATTAAGACGCGAGTATGTTTGTTTATGAAACGAGCGCAAGCGAGTTTCATAATTTTCATACGAGCGTCTTAATTACCATTATAGGCAAGTTTCATATGACTTTTTATGCTCGACCATATGTCTAACTTGAAATTCTTCATAAGTATTCATGTTATGGTTATCTAAGTGAAGAGCGGAACTGACCTTCTAAATTGTGAGATGTGCGCAGACGCGAAAGTATTGATTTTTTCCGAGGCACTAATGTCATTTACCTTGATATAATCTAGAGAATAACATGAACATTAGTCTTGATATAACCTGGAAATCGATTTAGAATTGAAAAACGAGATGACAAATTGAATTTATTTGAATATCATTTACAATTAACGCTAATTATTATAGTAACAGAACATAACCTTCTGCGACAGTTTTGGATTTCCAGCCTCCGTGACGTTTCGCTAATTGTCTTTCGATTGCATATCCGAGAATAATCGATACTTGCGGCTTTATAATGGTACAATGGTGATTTCTCATTGGCTGAACAACTGAATTATAATGAATTATAATGAGTTGGATTAAAGGGCTACTACTAGGTGCATAATTACTACATTTCGGCATGGTCGAGCATAATAGTACATTGCAACGAGCCTATAATGAAGGTAATTAAGAAGTGAGTATGGATATTTATGAAACGAGCGCAAGCGTGTTTCATAATTTTCATACGAGCTTCTTAATTACCATTATAGGAGAGTTTCATACGACTTTTTATGCTCGACTAGATTTCTAACTTGATATTATTAATTTTATTGTATCTGACCTGGAGCAATGTCCCGTACGTTGTGAGATGTGCGCAGACGCGAAAGTATTGATTCTTACCGAGGAACAGATGTCCACACTGACCTTGCTAGGCCATAAGAACCTACAGAGATAACATTGGAATTAAATTAGACATTGAAAAACGAGATGACAAATTGAATTTATTTGAATATTATTTACAATTAACGCTAATTATTATAGTAACAGAACATAACCTTCTGCGACAGTATTGGATTTCCAGCCTCCGTGACTTTTCGCTAATTCTCTTTCGATTGCATATTCGAGAATAATCGATACTTGCGGTTTTATAACGGTAGAAAGCTGACCTGTCATTGGCTGAACAGTTGTAACCTGAGTCGTCATTGGCTGAAAGACATGACCTTTAATGAATTGGTGTACTTTAATGACATGCATTAAAGGTCTGCTACCAGGTGTATAATTACTGCGTTTCGGCATGGTCGAGCATAAAATATTTTAAGACCTTTGTTACGTAATTTATCTAAGGAGTAACTAAATCTAAATATTAGAAATTTTATAGATTAATGTCTTATTTCCAGTTCTTTATATTTAAGTCTTCTTAATTAATCTGTAACTCGTGGATTTATTCTTCTCCCTCTTAGTGACAATTTGAAATTTAATGCTATACGAGACTTCAGATTTTACACAATAATGACAATGCTGGTTGAAAGATGCCACGTACTGTATAGGAGTTCTAGTTGGGAAAGAAACTTTGATTGCTATACCAAGTAGCTTGTAGCATATAATTTTATTGCGACCCAACCCCCGACACTTTTAACCCCTCAGCCATCTCAAGTTTCCTTTGTTTATGTTGCGGTCATCATTTCACCCCGTTAACGTCGACCTCTCCCCCTCGCTGAACTGTCGCTTTGTGGTCTGGCTTTGTATTCACTGCAGCCTGTCTCTGCGCGTGTTAGGATTTCATTTACTGCGACGTCGGCACCTGCAGTATCAATACAAGTGGATGAATGCGATCTTCATATTCAGGCATGTGCCCGCGTACCACTCGGATATTCAAACTATGTCAATATTAGAGCAAGTACCCAAGGTGAGCAATATGCAGATCGAGGAGATCAAATCTGCCATGCTTGCGAAAAGTGGCATAAGTCAATTTCCACAAAAATTTTTTATTAGTTTATTGACAACTTACGGAACATCTGCTCGCTTGGAAAAACAGACGTAAGTACAGAGATATCATTTTATTTTTACTTCAATTTTTATTGTACCTGAGTTTTTTAATTTACTTCACTCCCATCCCTTCTACTAATGAAGTTCAACGGTCCTCCACACAAATCCAAGACCGCATATACAGTCATAGTATTTGGGTTGTATCCTCATTTGGTTTTTGGTTTCTTCCGAGGAATTACACAACCGTGGGACTGAAGCCAGATGGTCCAGGGCGTGTCTATGGCGAGTCCTTGGCATCAACCCCTTTGATTTGATTACCCCCCTTCGATTTGATTACCTGCTTTGGTTTTTCCGAGGTTTTCCCCAACCAAAAGGCAAATGCCGGGTAATATTTCCGCGAAACCTCGGACCTCACCTCATCTCACTATATCTCGACAAAATATTGTAAAAAATTGCACAAAATTGTAAAAATTGTAGAAAATTACTAAATTGTAAAACTCTAAAAATCTGTAACAATTGTAATTGTGATATTGTAAAATTTTGACTTGTTCCACATCTTAAAGCTTCATTGCTCTAGTAAGATCTATGGAAAAACATAAATGAATTAATTTTTTTATTTTATTGGATTATTTTACTACGCTGTATCAACATCTAGGTTATTTAGCGTCTGAATGATATGAAGGTGATAATGCCGGTGAAATGAGTCCGGGGTCCAGCACCGAAAGTTCCCCAGCATTTGCTCGTATTGGGTTGAGGAAAAACCCCGGAAAAAACCTCAACTAGGTAACTTGCCCCAACCGGGATTCGAAACCGGGCCACCTGGTTTCGCAGCCAGACGCGCTGACCGTTACTTCACAGGTGTGGACCTAAATGAATGAATGAATGGATGAATTAATGAATTAATGAATGTACAGGAAACCAAACTTTCTTAGACCTACCCTTGAGCAGAAAACTATTAATTAATACGGTCATAGTAAATAGTACGTTTGTTCGCGTTTTCCAGTGTCAAAAGGACTTTCAATATTCAATTATTTTCTCACAGTTACTGTCGCCAATTTGCCTACGTCGCATCCCGGTTTCCCCCACCTGCTTCTATTCATCTCTCTGTAAAGGCTAGTGGCTGGGCTGTCTTAGCTCTTTTCTGAGAACATTAATTTCTGTTAGGAATTGGACGTCTACGTAATACTATACAACTGTTTAAAATAACTTAAATAAAAGGGCCTCGTTAAGTAATTAACTGTCACGTGATTTACCCCCCTCCCTTTCTACGACCCTGCGACATAAGAACTTGGACGGGCAGTAGATAGCATGTTTGGGTAATTTTATCTTTTCGAATCGGGCAGAAGTGAAGATTGAATTTACAGTACGTAAGGTACTTTTTTCTAGAGTAGGTACAGAATTATTTCAACATGAGTTACTAGTATGAAGAACGAAACTGGTAATTGGAATTATGTACAATAGTAGATAGTACAATAATATGCACATTACAACTGAAGCCTGTATCGAAATAAACTGCCACCATTTTTAAAAATGTAGGCCTATTTAAATATCCATATTATGATTATTTTTCAATTTAACTTCATTCTCTAAATTGTACGCTAATGTGCTGTAGACAGTATAATATACATTGCATAATGAATACGTCCGAATGGATAGCTCAATTCGTGAGTAAAAGCATTAATGTTAATACAGAACTGTATTTTGATTAAACAAAACCTAATGAAAATCATCAAACTCAAAAGCGTGATATTTCCTACTGTACGTAAATGGATGAATTACTTTTCTTCCCTCCTATAACTAGTAAAGTGATTTGTTTGTATAATACGCCAGTATCATCGAACTCAAGTCGTGGAAGGGGGTAGCAAACGGTGTTTTTGGTTCTTAACAAGGTATAGCCAGGTTAATATTAGAAATGTTAGTAAAAATAAAATGATGTCCTTGTATTTCTCCCATTACAATAATTCATACAGAAGAAAATCAAATCGACATAAACCAGTGTGAAGACAGTTTTTTCCTTTGCCTGTAAAATTAACATTTTTGACTTGTGTCACTTTTTCCGAGCACTACAGAAATGATGTCTCTCTCCTCAAATACATTTTAATGAGCTATACATCTGCTGATAAATTTTTACTGAAGTCCATTAGTCTTAAATATTCGGAATCTTCCTCTGACATCAAAGACCATCATTCTGACTGTTCCTTTCAAAATTGTAAATATCCCCTTTTAATTTAACCCTTTCCAGCCAATGATTCCATATGGCATCATACACTTTACCTGCTCTGAGAATGCATGTAAAATGCCAAATGACTCCATATGTAATCATAGCCATATTCTTAGTTATTTTTAAGGAAATCAGGTAGTGATTGGGGGTTAAAAATTCGATTTTTTATTTAAGTGTTAAAAAAAAGTAAAAAACTTGCTGTTTAAAACAATATAAATATTGTGGGAAGTATTTCTGCAGATAAGCCATTTAAATGGCCTCCTTAAATTTGGCGGTGTATGTAATTCAATGTCTTTCTTTTATTTTTTTAATGCAGTTTTCCGTAAGTTGTCATTTTTCAAACTTAAGTGCATTTTTCTCTAAAACTACTGAATCAGTTTATATGAAAGTTTTACAGTGTTATACATAGTAGACCTACGGGTTTAAGAACATCCCATACATAACACGAAAAAAAAAATATATATATGCACTAAAAAATTACAAAAAATATTAAACAAAGTTCAATATTTTTTTCTGTTTCACTAGAAGTGAAATATTTAACCAAATTTTGCTTTAGAGTTTACAATATACATTACTTGACAACTAAAAAAAATACACGGTATATGAGTGAAGATTGTAGCAAGTAATGTTCACCTGAAAAATGAGGTACACTTAGCAAAGTGGGAAATCAGGTTATCAGTTAGGGCCTTTCTTTTACACTTGGATTTGAAACTAATTAGTTGTCTTATATACCACTGAATTCAGAATGATTGATTGTATAAGCCTGGAAATTTTTACTCCACTCTGAATACTAAAAGTCCAGAAATATTGAACTAAACTTTTGTGCTGGAATTTTTTAATCGCAGAGGCATCACTACCCAGTCCCCTTAAGATAGCTGGGACCCCTGAAATCCCGAAACAAAACACTATCGGGCAGCGTTTCTCCTTCATGTCAAAATATTGTTTTTAATTTTCAATTTAATTTGGGCTGGAAAGGGTTAATACTCAGAAGTTAAAGGGAGTCTTTACACCGAATTTTAACAAAAAAAAATTGGTTTTTATCGTTTGTCGGTACTTTAATATGTGTAAAATGATAATATGATTTCATTTCTTCTAATTATCAGCTTTTAGCACTATCTTCAACAAAAATATTTTAGCAATTCTTAATTAAAAAAAAATTATCGACAGCAATCTCACTAGAGGTTTTGATTTATGTAGTGAAAATCAAAACACTATCCTTTCCGTTGTAAAGCGCTCTCTCCTGAGCTCTAAAGAGTGCGCTTGCGCCTATGGGCATCAATTGACATGACTTTCCTATGATATCATCTTTTTTCCACGTCCAGAGCTATATTTATAATACCACTTTTTTATCCTTTTATCACGTTAAATTTTCTATTGGTCACTATAATACAATATGTATTTCCTCTTATCATGTTTTATTCGATTTTAATCTTATTTCCATTATTCCTTATCATATGGTAACCCGACAAGTTGGGGAAGACGTTAATTTAATAGTACATTATGCAACGAGCCTATAATGGTACTAATTAAGACGCGAGTATGTTTATGAAACGAGCGCAAGCGAGCTTCATAATTTTCATACGAGCGTCTTAATTACCATTATAGGCAATTTTCATACGACTTTTTATGCTCGACCATATCTCTAACTTGAAATTATTCATAAGTATTCATGTTATTCTTGTCTGACTGGGGAGCGGAACTGACCTTGTACAATATCTCGTAAATTGTGAGATGTGCGCAGACGCGAAAGTATTGATTTTTTCCGAGAAACAGACGTCGACGACCTTGATATAATCTAGAGAGTAAAGAAACATTAATCTTGATATAACCTTGAAATTGAATTATGCATTGAAAAACGAGATGACAAATTGAATTTATTTGAATATTATTTACAATTAACGCTAATTATTATAGTAACAGAACTGACTTTATTTCAAATGCAGGTTATTTATTGTGCAATTGGTGAAATCTATACTTGCGCTTTCATATGGTGCTTTCTGATTGGCGGAACACCTGAACTTTAATGAATATGTGTACTTTAATGAGGTCCATTAAAGGGCTGCTACCAGGTGTATAATTATTACATTTTGGCATGGTCGAGCATAAAAAATGTTATGACATTCATCACATAACCGGTACAATTTCATTGCGAAAGACTATGGTGAAATTAACCCACAAGAAGATGCATTTTATAGCAGCTTGTAAAACCGCAATATGTAATGCTCTCTTTCTAGACTAGTATCAACGGAAGAAGTTAGACGTAAATGAGAAAGCATTAGAAACGATTTGATAGAGATACGGAGATAGTATTAAATCCACAAAGGATTTGACGACGCAACGGAAGCTGAATTCGAAACGATAATAAATTCGTGATTACTTGAAAAGGGAATTATTTCCAGAATTAATCTTCATCATACTACTGTCTGTTTTAACTTTCGTAATTAAATTATTCTTGCTTAGTAAAAGGAGGAAACCAAACTTTCTTAAACTTAATGAACAATGAGTGCTTGTAGAACTTATTTCGCTGAAAAGAAATAAATTACATATCAGTCTTCTACAAACCGAAATATTTTTCTTGGTGTGTAAAATTCCGGAAATCCAAAGTGACTGCATTTGATAGCTAAATAATGTAAATTTTATTTCAACTCAACAATAATAATTCCTTTCTACAATTCACATTAAACGCTCTCGGTAACAATGGGATTTGCTCTCCACACACGTAACACAGCGTTCGTTAGTGCACTCCACTGACGACAATGACAATTTACTTGGACTATTACGAACAACAATGAACTGTTAATCTTAACTAATATTTACAAAGCACTATTTACAACACAGAACGGTCAGTTCTCAGTTCAGTTCTTCTAGCACAGTCACTCGAGTTCACGTATCTCGAACCACAGACCTTCAGAGACAGCCCACTGTACTCGAACTCAGGTCCCTCCAACTGCGGTCCACTGCACTCGAACTCAGGCCTTCGGATGCTGACACAGTTGCGGACGCACACTCAAGTCGAACTCCGGTACACAAGACTGGCTGGCTTGCTCTGTTCACTGGCTTACTGACTGAACTAATCAGGAATCACACACACACTCCTTCGCGTCCGTAATTTATAACCACAGCGACGTAACCGAGAAACTTCGAATTCGCGATTTTTCCACTTCGACGGGCTTCTGGAAGAGTCGGGAGGGTCCGTCCCCCCTTCACTCCGCACGCAGCAGTTGCGCGCGCACCCTCCCCTCGTCGCGTTGACGTAATACACCCCCTCTGCCCTTCAGCATGCAGATGCTCCCCTTACCAGCGTTTCGGCTCCCGCGCGCCCTGTCGGACGCGTGTTCAAACCCCGTTGCAGCTGTCACAATATCTTAATGTGAAGTACTTTACACTAAGGAAGAAACCAGTGAAGTGTTCTGTGTGGAGTGTTGGATTGTATGGTGCAGGAACATGTACATTACAACGATGGATATGGAGAAGAATGGAGCATAATGTGAAGTGGACAGAGAGTATAAGAAATGAGACTGTGTTGGAAAAAGTGGGTGAAGAAATAATGATGCTGAAACTGATCGGGAAGAGAGAGAGAGAGAGAGAGAGAGAGAGAGAGATTGGCTGGGTCACTGGCTGAGAAGAAACTGCCTACTAAAAATGCACTAGAAGGAATGGTAAACGGGAGAAGAGTTCGGGGTAGACGAAATTACTACCAGTAGATAGACGACATTAAGATATTTGGATCATATGCAAAAACTAAGAGAAACGTAGAAAATAGGAAAGATTGGAGAATGTTGGATTTGCAGTGAAAGACCTACCCTTGAGTAGAAAACTATGAATGGCTGAATCTATTGTAATTATCAGAAGTGACTGCATATCAAAAACTCATAATATTGTGCTATTACGTAATTATTTGATGCTTAAATAACGCTTGAGTTGGAAAGCCAAATTTCCATATAAAATTAATCTTCGAAGCGAGTGAAGAGATCTGCAGGTTCCCCATAATAAGAATATAAAAGCAAAAGTTTTCGTTATTTGCAACAGCTAAATCTGTCAATATTCGAGTAAGAAACAGGCACGTGATCTTTCCTTTACTAACGATTATTTTGTTTACGTTTTAAAGTAGGACGAAATGGACACGATAATTTCGTTTTATACAGATGTAATAATAATAATAATAATAATAATAATAATAATAATAATAATAATATTAATAATAATACTTACTGGCTTTTAAGGAACCCGGAGGTTCATTGCCGCCCTCACATAAGCCCGCCATTGGTCCCTATCCTGAACAAGATTAATCCAGTCTCTACCATCATATCCCACCTCCCTCAAATAATCCATTTTAATGTTACCCTCCCACCTACGTCTCGGCCTCCCCAAAGGTCTTTTTCCCGCCGGCCTCCCAACTAACACTCTATATGAATTTCTGGATTCGTCCATACGTGCTACATGTCCTGCCCATCTCAAACGTCTGGATTTTATGTTCCTAATTATGTCAGGTGAAGTATACAATGCGTGCAGCTCTGCGTTATGTAACTTTCACCATTCTCCTGTAACTTCATCCCTCTTAGCCCCAAATATTTTCCTAAGAACCTTATTCTCAAACACCCTTAACCTATGAGCCTCTCTCAAAGTGAGAGTCCAAGTTTTACAACCATACAGAACAACCGGTAATATAACTGTTTTATAAATTCTAACTTTCAGAATTTTTTACAGAAGACTAGATGACAAAATAATAATAATAATAATAATAATAATAATAATAATAATAATAATAAAGTATACTGTATGTGCATAAGATAATTACACTTGATACACTTTAGTAAATTATTAACATATGAGCCATTCAGAGCAGAAGTGGTGTAAGTCAATTTTGACTTACACCACTTTTGCTCTGAACGGCTCAAATAAATAATATACAAAATACAATTCCTATTTTCTCTTTGTTTTTTTTCTCTCTCTCATTCTCTCTCTTCTTCGTATATACATTTACAGGCAAAATATATATTCCTGTCATTTAAATTTGTATAATAACGACCGAATCATTAGCCTAGTTTACATGAGCTGTTCAGAGTCAAAATTAACTTACACCACTTCTGCTCTGAACGGGTCATATGTGGAACTATTTCGTTTATTCCTTTATTACTAAATATATTTCAATGTAGGCTATATGTGTATTACAGGTAAATTTTTAACTTCTATACTACATGTGTATATCAAAGAGGATATGTGTTCTGACTCCACATTACACTACAGAAACACACCCCCAAAGGAAACAAAACAAAAGACGGCAAGACCAGCGAGAACCAGTTCTGATGATGGTCAATAGCAGGCTGAAACATGTTAACAAGGTGATATAAAATTTAACACAAAAAATACAAATAATGCGTTTTCTGAAGTGATATAATATTTCCCTTTATGCCTGTTCACAAGCCTAAGGGAAAAAGTATTTCTACACCGGAGAGACGACAATGCAATATAATTCTGACCTACAAAATATTTACGTTTATGCTCGACCATGGCGAAATGTGGTAATTATACACCTGGTAGCAGCCCTTTAATGGACCTCATTAAAGTATACCTATTCATTAAAGTTCAGGTATTACACCAATCAGAAAACATCATTGTAGCAATATGAAAGCGCAAGTATCGATTATTCTCGGATATGCAATCGAAAGATAACTAGCGAAACGTCACGGAGGCTGGAAATCCAATACTGTCGCAGAAGGTTATGTTCTGCTACTATAATAATTAGCGTTAATTGTAAATAATATTCAAATAAATTCAATTTGTCATCTCGTTTTTCAATGACCAAATCAATTTCAAGGTTATATCAAGATTAATCTTTATTTTACTCTCTAGATTATATCAAGGTCAATGATATTTGTTCCTCGGAAAAAATCAACACTTTTGCGTCTGCACACATCTCACAATTTACGAGATATTGCACAAGGTCAGTTCCGCTCCCCAGTCAGATAAGAATAACATGAATACTTATGAAAAATTTCAAGTTAGAAATATGGTCGAGCATAAAAAGTCGTATGAAACTTGCCTATAATGGTAATTAAGACGCTCGTATGAAAATTATGAAACTCGTTTGCGCTCGTTTCATAAACATAGTCGCGTCTTAATTACTACTATTATAGGCTCGTTGCATAATGTACTATTGTCATTCAGGCGAACATTAATTTTTTTTCCTTCCTGGATCTCTATTGCAAAAGCCCCATCTAACTGACACAATGAGTGTGTATGAAGGGAGAGAGGAATACCTTGCCAGCTGCTTTTCAAACACTGTATTATTCTATGTGTACTTAACCTCAGAGTAAATGTGCCTCAACTTCGAAGTCTAATTTATGATCTATAGCATTATGCTATGCATAGCTATGAACCGTAGTAATTTCAGTGAGACCTTTGAAATATATTTTTTTTGTAGGAAAACAATATATCCTTGACATCATATGTAATTTGTAAAATGAGAAATTAAAAGCTGAAAACTGTTCAATATTTGAAAAAAAAAATGGAACATGGATGTAAACTAAAAGAAATTAAATAACGAATCGCTGCAATCAGGGATGGCAATATTCAGTTTTATTGAAATAGTGTATTGTACAATCTTTTCGGCGTTAAATATACTCTTTGCTGTTAGCTTTCGAGAACTGATATAATCGCGATAGCATCTCTTTGCATTCATACGTTTGAGGGAATAAAAGTGACCTGAGGACGAACTGACTGCAAGATTAATTAGCGTATTTGTTTTGTGTACTTAGCTTCAGGCTATGCAAATCGTTCCAGTCATCGAGCTGTTCTAGCTAAATGGGTTCTTCAATATTGACAGTGAGTTTCATATGGAAAAGCGACGGCCAATTCGAAGCTGACTTAATTCCACTGCGAAATGTGCCTCAGGGAATATTTTAATGCAGTTACATGTTGCGCAGCTTATTGTCGACTAGAACAGAGTAATGATTTCTTGCTAGGATTATTATTCCCAACAGGAACAAGTAGCGTCTATGAATGGCATTCTATTATAATAATTTATATTTATAGTAATCTTGATTGCGCGGGCTAAATTAGAATTGGATAATGGATATTTGAAACGAAGTTGAAATAGATGTTTTCAGAAAAAAAACAATTCAATAAGGACTTTCTAACGTTTAAGGGGTTAGGTACAGCTTACAGCAGTAAAATTTTTGTAAATATTCAACATTTTTTCCTCCATTACTGTATCGTCTACAATAACAAAAACTGGTATGTATAAAACACGGTATTTCTGCTATATGAAAAATTTTTTTACGATTTAAAAAAATTATTTATATATATATATTTTTTTTTTCCAAAATTCAAAATGTTTGTAGTTTAACGCGCAGTGATAAAGCGTTTCCCTCATAACTAGACAGTGGATTCGGGATGACTTATCGTTGAATGCAGGTGCACATTTACTAAATGTTACATTTTTTTTCATTCAGACCATTGGCTGAACAGGTTTTAAACGTAATCAGACGACGTCAACATACTGCTGCATCTCCGTACAGTCAGAAGGAAAAGAAAAATAACGTACTGTAATACTGTAGTACATATCTTGCAAGTTCAGTCCTCGTCATCATTGATGCAATTACCAGCGTTGCAGTAAACGACGATATATTCTCGTAAGTTGTCGAAGCTGAATCGTCTTCGCCTATTGCTTAAACAGTTTTTGTATCGAGAGAATTTCTGAAGAAAACCTCTAAAATGGGGATCACTCAATTTCTTTAGAGGAATATTTGCACTGAGCATCATGTTGCACATATCGTTTCGATCCGCACAACTAAATGATGATAATGATGATGATGATGGTTCCTCAGATTTCATTTCAACGCATTTCCTGTGCGATGAACTGTTGCAATGTTTCTCTATAGCCTGAGTTGTTCTGGTTTTTATTTCAATTTTACATACATTACACACGATAAATAAAATGTCACTGTCATACTTCTTAATTGCATTTCGTATCTCTGAGCGAATTTAACGTATTGACTTCGACATTATGAATGGATCAGCACTACACTATTCAACTCGTACTAAATACTTGAGCAGGATAACACAACTGCACACGTTGCGTTGCAATGTTACTATGAACGGACCGGGGTTCCTTCGTTATGTACGCTGCTGTACTCGCCAGGTACACAAAAGACGACGCGGCATTTGCCATATACTCCGATACGAAACAACTTCACTTTTCCTTAAGTCATACTGCATATACTGTATGCTCATAACTCATAAACTTGTTAACTTTTTCATACTCTCTCTCTTGTATTTTATTATTGAGACTCATGTTTACAATATCATGCTCTTTCAATTATATTCCTTAATAAATAATATATTTTTTATATTGTGTTAGTAGAAAATACTGATATTTGACCATTTTTTAAATGAATTAATTTTTTTATCATACAATCTGTCAAAGGTAGAGAAGTGATCTTGCATCATATTGTAGATAAAACATGCATAAATACACACAAAAAATTTCATCACAGAATAATGCATAGTTTTTTAGTTATGTAGGAAAAGTTTCATCTCTGCATAGTGAATTGAATAATTTTTTTCAAATAGTAAAACTACTTTTTCCATATACCAGAAGGACAATGTTTTACACCTAATTATTTTCATTATTGTACAAGATACAGTTATGGAGGAAAAAATGTTGAATATTTCCAAAATTTTACTGCCGTAAGCTGTACCTAACCTATCAATTAAACGAAATTTATTAATTAACAAGGTGTAATGAGATTGAAACCTACAATTAATGGTGATTTTTAAAATACCATACAAAAAATAAGTAATTTAAAGAAAAAATGTGATCCGATATTCAGAAAACCTAAAAACTCAAGAATGATATTATATATAAAACAATTCATAAAAATTAACATGAACAAAATTATTAAAATAAAATTGATTCAAAATCCATACATTATCAACGACAGGGAAGATAATTGAAATACTATTGAACAAAGACAAATCAGATATAATGAAGTTCAATTGGTCATTGCTATTTTTTTGGTGATGAACCTGATGATAATGAAACAAAGAGCGAATCTATCCTAATAATAAATCTGTAACCAAAATTTTCTGGTAATTTTCGCTTTTTCAACAATAATTGGTGCCAACATGTATAATTAAACATCTAGGGACTAAAAATCGTTTATTTTTTAAGTTTTGTCTGTATGTCTGTCTGTCTATGTTTTTTACCTTTTCACGCGATAATAGCTGAACCAATTTATATGAAAATTGGAATATAAATTAAATTTGTTATAGCTTATATTTTAGGCTATATGGCATTCATAATACGTTATTTACAAGGGGGTTTATAAGGGGGCCTGAAATAAATCGAAATATCCCGCTTATTAATGATTTTTATGAAAAATATTACATAACAAACGTTTTTTTAATGATTTCTTACAAGTTTTATCCTACGTAAAATTTTGATAGAACTGATATTTAACGAGATACACGAGTGTTAAAATAACAATGCGTTCTATCATCTTCACCTCAGACTAATAGGCTATAATGAAATTAAAACAAATGACTTCGTCTTTAAGGGGCCTTGCACATCAAAAACGGAAGCTATTCATTTAACACTATTTTATCTATACATGGACCTATAATTTGAATTGGTAATGGAAATTAAGGGAAAATGTCTGAACGGATTTTAATCAATGACCCGTCATTTTTAAGCTTGGCTTCCAAGGATTTTCATAAAAATAGTAACTTTCAGTGAAGCGTTAGTAGTGTTGCTTATGATTAGGTTCTCTCCGGAGCGGTTGTTTGAGCTTTCAATCGGAGACCTCCGGTTACCTCCGATTGATGCCGCGCAGGTTGTATATGTACTGTGGCACATACATACACTTTCCGCTGAGCATTCCTTTAATCGGATCAGGTAGTGATTCGAGTCCGCTGACGTCCGCGTATATTTTAAAATAAGTTATAATTTGTTGTTCTTTTATGTTAATCTCTCTCTCTTTCTTCAGGTCTTTTTTTTCGTGTTGCTTAAAGTGTTACGTTAGCTGACATATTTTTTATAGTTTTGAAATTCATAGTATATGTGGAAAGTCGTATTAGTTTTATGTCATTGGTCAAATTAATAACATTCAATCTAACTGCAAAACTAACGCAGAAGTAAAGCTTTTCAGTAGCTAATGTAAACATTTATACTTTAATTCTCCTAGAAACTCTCGTTTAATCGCAAAGAGGTTTGTCAATTATTATTCTAATCGGTTTAGTTAACGTAAAATATATTAAGGGAGTTTCAGAATGAAACAAAAGAAACGTGGGCTATCAATGGGATAAAGTTTACTGTCCAACATAATTTATTCAGATTGTTCACCGGACAGGATTGTGATTATTGGGTTAAAGGGTGTCAGCATTTGAACTGCCTCTTCTAAAACGCGCCACTCTTGCTCTGTAATAAAAATATAAGTGGATATCAACTTAAGGATAATTGTAATTATATTATTACCAGATGTTTCTT